>NW_022437059.1:4089775-4357709 GCF_009761245.1 Sapajus apella
CTTCCTTCCTTCCTTCCTTCCTTCCTTCCTTCCTTCCTTCCTTCCTTTCCTTCTTCTTTCTTTCTTTCTTTTTCTTCCTTCCTTACTTTCTTTCCTTCTTTCTTTTTCTTTCTTCCTTTCTTTCTTTGTCTTTCTTTCTTTTCTTCTTTCTTTCTTTCCCTCCCTCTCTCTCTCTTTCCTTTTCCCTCCCTCCCTCCCTCCCTCCCTCCCTCCCTCCCTTCCTTCCTTCCTTCCTTCTTTTCTTTATTTTTTCTTTCTTTGTTTTTTCAAGGTCTCACTGTGTTGCCCCGACTGGAGTACAGTGGCAGGATTCTGATTCACTGCAATCTCAACTCCTGGGCTTAAGCAAGAGTCCAGCTAATTTTTTCTTTTTCTTTTTTTGTAGAGACAAGGTCTTGCTATATTGCCCAGACTAGTCTTGAACTCCTGGTCTCAAGCAATCCTCCCACCTCAGTCTCCCAAAGTACTGGGATTACAGGCATGAGCCACTGCACTCAATCCCATTTCTTAATAGCTAGTGTATTGCTTCTGAATATTGACTTAAATATATTTTAGAAGTTTCTTAATGAACTTTGAATGTAATCAAATATTAAATTAATAATAAATGTCTATTATAATATTGAATTAATAAATCTTTGGCAACTTTTTAAAAACTTAAAATCAAGATATAAAATGTAAAGCACATAGCCGCTGCATAGTGCTCATGTGTTTTTAACCTCTATATTTTTCTATTTCTTCTGCAATTAATCACATTAAGATAATAAAATCAATATATTATGGACATTTAAAATAAAATACTTGATAATATTATTATTATTTATTTATTTTTTTTTGAGACAGAGTCTCGCTCTGTCACCAGGCCCCCAGGCTGGAGTGCAGTGGTACGATTTCGGCTCACTGCAACTTCCACCTCCTGGGTTCAAGCAATTCTCCTGCCTCAACCTCCTGAGTAGCTGGGACTACAGGTGCACACCACCACGCTCAGCTAATTTTTGTATTTTTTAGTAGAGACGGGTTTCACCATGTTGGCCAGGATGGTCTCGATCTCTTGACCTCGTGACCTGCCTGCCTCAGCCTCCCAAAGTGCTGGGATTACAGGCGTGAGCTACCGTGCCTGGCCAATATTATGTTTTATAAATGAGAATTTCAAAGATTTAAATAAATAGTGTCATTTAAAATATTGTTTTGACTATCGAACAATGTGAAAGTCATATTAGGACTAGTAGCTGAAAAGAAGTGAAAATTTGCCTTTGGTTATGAGTCTGTGCCTCTTGTGAGGTACTAAAAAGCTTTTTTTGTTGTTGTTTCCACGTATTCTGCTCAGTTAGCAAAACATTGCTCTGCCAGAGTGGGTCCTCTTCCCAAAATTAACATTTAAGGCTAGGCGTGGTGGCTTATGCCTGTAATCCCACCACTTTGGGAGGCTGAGGCAGGCAGATTTCTTGAGCCCAGAAGTTTGAGACCATCCTGAGCAACGTGATGAAACCCTGTCTCTACCAAAAACAATGCAAAAATTAGCCAGACATGGTGGTGAGTGCAGTATCCCCAGCTACTTGGGAGGCTGAGGTGGGAGGATCACCTGAGGCTGGGGCGAGGGTCAAGGCTGCAGTTGGCTGAGATCACACCACTGCACTCCAGCCTGGGTGACAGAGAGAGACACTGTCTCATTAAAAAAAAGAAATTAGCATTAAAGCTGACTCTGGTTTTATGCTTTTGGGTATTTCATTGATGGTAAAAACAAGGGTTTCTTATTTCTGAAAGAACAAACATTTCTCAAGGCTATTTTCTTACCTTTTTGTGGTTATAACAAAATGGTTGTTTTGGTTAATAACACTGTTTTGGTTAATAACTCTGGACATGGCCATTACTGCAGGAAAAGGTCCCGCAGAGCTGAGCAGTCAAGATGTGTGACTTCACCGAAGACCAGACCGCAGAGTTCAAGGAGGCCTTCCAGCTGTTTGACCGAATGGGTGACGGCAAGATCCTGTACAGCCAGTGTGGGGAAGTGATGAGGGTCCTGGGCCAGAACTCCACCAACGCCAAGGTGCTCAAGGTCCTGGGGAACCCCAAGAGTGATGAGATGAATGTGAAGGTGCTGGACTTTGAGCACTTTCTGCCCATGCTGCAGACAGTGGCCAAGAACAAGGACCAGGGCACCTATGAGGGTTATGTTGAAGGACTTCGGGTTTTTGACAAGGAAGGAAATGGCACTGTCATGGGTGCTGAAATCCGGCATGTTCTTGTCACACTGGGTGAGAAGATGACAGAGGAAGAAGTAGAGATGCTGGTGGCAGGGCACCACGAGGACAGCAATGGTTGTATCAACTACGAAGAGCTCGTCCGCATGGTGCTGAATGGCTGAGGACCTTCCCAGTCTCCCCAGAGTCCATGCCTTTCCCTGTGTGAATTTTGTATCTAGCCTGAAGTCTCCCTAGGCTATCTTGTCTCAGCACCCTTCCCATCTTGTCTCTCTTGGATGATGTTTGCTGTCAGCATTCACCAAATAAAACTTGCTCTCTGGGAAAAAAAAATAACTCTGGGCATTTTCTGCTCACTAGTCTCTTTGTTATGACCATTATCAATTGACTATATTCCCCTGGTAATTCCATCAAATGTTCCTCTTCTCCAAAATCGGATCTCATATTCAGAACTTTTGGGGACTATCAGAATGATGTTTTTTGCCTTTTTTTTTGCACCTATAGACTTTAGGGCTCATTAGATAGATGCTTGGTGGCACCAAACTTGTGTGGTCTATCATATGGCACATGTGAACAAGGAAAGGATAACAGGGATTATTAGGCATGGCTGGTTTGCTCCCTGTGCCCAGAGTTATTCAACAGTATTGTACGGGTTACCCTCTACCAGGCCTTAGGGGAAAGGGGCAGCTCAGCTCCCCTGGTGGAAGGCATTGGTAAATACTTGAATTACGAAAGCAAAGTGTTGCTCACCTTGCTGTACTTGCAACACTAAAGAGTGTTGCTCATTCTTTAGTGAGTGTGTATACCTTTATACCTTTATAGGATGTTCATCTAGCATGTTCATGAGTAAGGGCTTATTTGATTGATGGTCTGAAAGTGATTTCTAAAAGATACCACCTCGCAGTTTGCAATATCCTTGTCTATGAATAGTAATCAGGCACCACACTTTACGGAACAGACTATAAAATTTGAAAACCTTAAGATTTATCAATGTTTTCACTGCCTTTAATTTCTTACAAAATTAAAGGAGAGCAATAAAACACTAATGGAACTTAAAAACTAGCCAAGAGTTATGCCAGTTTATTCATTCAAAGTAGAGTGACCAGACGTTCTGTCCAAAAGTGTAATGAGCCTCACTGTTACAACAAATGTAAGGCTAGTACTGTTCTCAAATGAAATATGAATGAATAGGCTCATGAGATGTCTGGTTACTAATGGCCATGCACTGGCGAGACACCCATGTGATGGATAATGTGTTAAATTATTACAAAGCATTAAGGGCAATTCATTCAGAGGTTTAAGAAGCCCTTACTTGATGGATTCAAATTAAGTTTCACTCCAAAAAGAACTTTGTTTGACCGTTACTGAGAGGGGTCTTATCCTGTTAAGCTATTAATAAGGCCTCTTTTTAAGATATATGTCTCTTATAATAAGGAAATATTGCCCCCACCCATTTAAGCATCCATTTGCTATTTATCTCTGTTTTTCCTTAGACATTGGGATGAACAGCAAATTCACCTTTTTTTATTTCTTTTAAAATTAATATATATTTTTAATTTCAATACCTTTTGGGGTACAAGTGGTTTTTAGTTACATAGATGAATTGTACAGTGATGAAGTCTGAGAATTTAGTGCACCTGTCACCTGAATAGTGTGCATCATACCTAATATGTGGCTTTTTATTCCTCACCTACTTCACCCTCCCTGCTTCTGAGTCTCCAGTGTCCATTAGGCTACTCTGTATGCCTTTGCGTACTCACAGCTTAGCTCTCACTTATAAGTGAGGACGCCTGGTACTTGGTTTTCCATTCCTAAGTTACTTCACTTAGAATAATGGCCTCCAGCTCCAAGTTGCTGCAAAAAACATTATTTCATACTTTTTTATGGCTGAGCAGTATTCCATATGTATATTCCATATATATGGAATATATATATTCTATATATATACGGAATACTATATTTTTTATTGTGAGATATATATATATATATCTCACATTTAAAAAATCCTCTCATTGCTTGATGGGCACCTGGGTTGGTTCCATATCTTTGCAGTTGTGAATTGTGCTGCCATGAACATACATGTCCCCGTGTCTTTTCAATATATTGACTTCTTTTCCTTTCCTTTGGGTAGGTAACCAGTAGTGAGATTGCCAAAGTGAATGGTAGATCTCCTTTCAGTTCTTTGATAAATCTCCATAGTTTTCCCTAGTGGTTGAACTCATTTACATTCCCACCAGCAGTGAATAAGCATTCCCTTTTCACCACATCCGCATCAACATCCATCGTCTTTTGACTTTTTAATAATGGCTATTCCTGGCTGGCTTGGTGGTTCACTCTTGTAATCCCAGAACTTTGGGAGGCCGAGGCGAGTAGATCACTTGAGGTCAGAAGTTTGAGAACAGCCTGGCCAGCATGGTGACACCCAGTCTCTACAAAAAATACAGAAATTAGCTAGGTGTGGTAGTGGTCACCTGTAATCCTAGCTACTCAGGAGGCTGAGGAAGGAGAATTGCTTGAACCCGGGAGGTGGAGGTTGCGGTGACTTGAGATTGCGCCACTGCACTCCAGCCTGGGCGACAGAGCGAGAATCTGCCTCAAAACAAACAAACAAACAAAAAAGCCATTCTTGCAGGAGTAAGGTAGCATCTCATTGTGATTTTAATTTGTATTTCCCTGATTATTAACAATGTTGAGCTTTTTTTTGTATGTTTGTTAACCATTTATATATCTTCTTTTGTCTATTTGTGTCTTTTGTCAACTTTTTAAGGGATTATTCTTTTTCTTGCTGCTTTGAGTTCCTTGTAGATTCTGAATATTAGACCTTTTTTTTTTCCACATTTATTTATTTTATTGCATTTTAGGTTTTGGGGTACATGTGAAGAACACGCAAAATTGTTGCATAGGTACACACGTGGCAGTGTGATTTGCTGCCTTTGTTGGATGCATAGTTTGCAAATGTTTTCTCCTATTATGTAGGTTTACTCTGATGATTATTTCTTTTGCTGTGCTGAAGATTTTTAATTTAATTAGGCCTCATTTATCTATTTATTTTTGTTTTGTTGCATTTGCTTTTGGGGTTTTGTCATAAATTCTTTACCTAGGTCAATGTCAAGAAGAGTTTTTCCTAGTTATCTTCTAGATTTAAGTCTTTGATCCATCTTGAGCTAATTTTGTATATGGTGAAAGATAGGGATGCAGTTGCATTCTTCTACATGGGGCCATCCAATTTTCCCAGCACCACTTATTTTTTTTCTTTTGTTATTATTTTTATTATACTTTAAGTTCTAGGGTACATGTGCTGAGCGTGCAGGTTTGTTACATAGGTATACACATGCCATGGTGGCTTGCTGCATCCATTACCCTGTCATCTACATTAGGTATTTCTCCTAATGCTATCCCTCTCCTATCCCCCCACCCCTTGCTCTCCCTACCCTAGTCCTCCACTCCCTGACAGGCCCCGGTGTGTGATGTTCCCCTCCCTTTGTCCATGTGTTCTCATTGTTCAACATCCACTTATGAGTGAGAACATGAGGTGTCTGGTTTTCTGTTCTTGTGTCAGTTTGCTGAGAATGATGGTTTCCAGATTCATCCATGTCCCTGCAAAGACCATGAACTCATCCTTTTTTATGGCTGCATAGTATTCCATGGTGTATATGTGCCACATTTTCTTGATCCAGTCTATCATTGATGGGCATTTGGGTTGGTTCCAAGTCTTTGCTATTGTGCACTGTGCCTCAGTAAACATACGTGTGCATGTGTCTTTATAATAGAATGATTTGTAATCCTTTGGGTATATACCCAGTAATGGGATTGCTGGGTCAAATGGTATTTCTAGTTCTAGATCCTTGAGGAATTGCCACACTGTCTTCCACAATGGTTGAACTATTTTACACTCCCACTAACAGTGTAAAAGCGTTCCTATTTCTCCACATCCTCTTCAGCATCTGTTGTTTCCTGACTTTTTAATGATCGCCATTCTAACTGGTGTGTGAGATAGTATCTCATTGTGGTTTGGTTTGCATTTCTTCCTCTTTGAATACTCTTTATTTCTTTCTCTTGCCTGATTGCCCTGGTCAGAACTTCCAATACTGTGTTGAATAGGAGTGGTGACAGAAGGCATTCTTGTGTTGTGCTGGTTTTTAAAGGGAATGCTTCCAGCTTTTGCCCATTCAGTATAATATTGGCTGTCAGTTTGTCATAAATAGCTCTTATTATTTTGGCATATGTTCCATCAATACCTAGTTTATTGAGAGTTTTTAGCATGAAGGGGTGCTGAATTTTATTGAAAGCCTTTTCTGCATCTATTGAGATAATCATGTGGTTTTTGCCATTGGTTCTGTTTATGTGATGGATTATGTTTACTGATTTGCATATGTTGAACCAGCCTTGCATCCCAGGGATGAGGCCGTCTTGATCGTGATGGATAAGCTTTTTGATGTGCTGCTGGATTTGGTTTGCTAGTATTTTATTGAAGATTTTTTCATTAATGTTCATCAGGGATATTGGCCTGAAATTTTCTTTTTTTGTTGTGTCTCTGCCAGGTTTTGGTATCAGGATAATGCTGGCCTCATAAAATGAGTTAGGGATGAGTCCCTCTTTTTCTATTTTTTGGAGTAGTTTCAGAAGGAATGGTATCAGCTCCTCTTTGTACTTCTGGTAGAATTCAGCCATGAATCCGTCTGGTCCTAGGCTTTTTTTGGTTGGTAGGCTATTAATTACTGCCTCAGTTTCAGAACTTGTATTGGTCTATTCAGGGATTCAACTTCTTCCTGGTTTAGTCTTGGGAGGGTGTAAGTGTTGACACCCTCCCAAGACTAAACCAGGAAGAAGTTAATTTATCCATTTCTTCTAGATTGGTCATGTTGGTATATAGCAGTGTTATTGATTTGTGTACATTGATTTTTGTCACCTGAAGACTTTACTGCATTCATTTATCAAATCTAGAGATTTTTTTAAACAACTAAAAGTAAATCTACACTTGGATCCAGCAATCCCACTACTAGGTGTCTACCCAGTAGGAAGGAAAGAAGTCATATTTAAAAAGACACCTACACACATATGTTTACTGCAACACAATTCACAATTGCAAAGATAGGAAATCAACCTAAGTGCTCATCAACCAAAGGATGGAAAAAGAAAATGACATCTCTCTCTCTCTCTATATATATATATATATGTGTATATATATATATATATGTATATATATATATTTTTTTTCATATATATATACCACTCAATACTACTCAGCCATAAAAAAGAATGAAGTAATGTCTTTTGTAAAAACTTGGATGTCGGAAGCCACCATCCTAAGCGAGGTAACTCAGGAACAGAAAACCAAACACTGCATGTTCTCACTTACAAGTGGGAGCTAAGCTATGGATATGCATTTATAGTGTTTATTGTTGTTATATGATGTTCCGTTCTGTGAGTAAATCACAGTGTACTTATTTATTCCACTGTTGAAAAGCATTTTGGTTGTCTCTGGGTTTCGGCTAATTAGCACAACACTCCTGTGAACATTCCTCCTTGTGCCTCCTGGTTTATACGGCAGAAATGTCTCCAAGTCTAGTGTACATATTTATGGGTGGATTTACTGAGTGGAAGAAAAAGCTAAACCGCTTACACTAAGTGACCCTGCACCCTGCAGGTACCAAGTTTCCATTGCTCCACGTCCTCCCTTACACTTGGTGTTATTAGATTTTAATGTGTTTGTCATCTAGGGGTGTGTAGTGATTCTTCACTGTGATTTTAACGTACATTTCCCTGATTATTAAAGAAGGTGAACAATTTTTTACATCTTCAGGGATCATTTGGATTTCCTCTTTGCCATTTGGGAAATGCTGTTCATGTCACTCTCTCTCTCTCTCTCTCTCTCTCTCTCTCTCTCTCTGTGTGTGTGTGTGTGTGTGTGTTGTGTTCACAGGAATTCATTACATGTTTCTGGATATTAGTCCTTTGTCAGTTACATATGTTGTAAATATCTGCTCACAGTTGTGGCTTGGTTTTTACTTTCTTTATGGTTTCTTTAAGTAAAAGGATTTTTAAAAATTTAATGTATGGGTATGATTAGTGCTTTTTATGTCTTGTTTAAGAAATCCTTTCCTATGCCAAGATCATGAAGATATTCTCCTATATTGTGTTTTAAAATTTTTATATTTTTGTCTCTCACATTGAGGTCTTTCATACTCCTAGAATTGAGTTTTATGTACGGTGTCAGGTAGTGGGAGGAGGTCTAGTTATTCCAGTGTGATTTATTTTTTAAAATCCATTGTTTTCCTACTGATATGCATTGCGATCTTTTTATATATCAGTTTTCCATGGATTTTTTCAGTAGGGTAATCACTGTCCCCCATTCACATTTGAGAGCAATTGAATGATTAACTTTGTGTACTTGTTCTCTCTTCTTCTCCATTTATTGTTTCTACATGGTTATTTTACAGATGTAGAATCATGAAAACATTGCGGCATAATCAGTATTATCTCTTAACTTCCTTGAGTTAGCTCTAGTCACACTGCCTATTCATGACTTATAGGTCTCCTTGGATGCTGTGTCCTTATCAGTGGGCCTCGTCTCAAGTCATGCAAATCAGAGCTGCGTGTTTGGTAACTGTTGTGAATAGCTGACTCTCAGGCTTTGATACCTGGGGAGAAGAAGGAGAAAATTCAAGTCACTAAGCAAATAATTTGGACAGTGAACAAAAGGAGTAGTGCCTGCAGAAGTTGTGCACTAACCCGGAAGATAGAGGGTCTCCATCCTTTCTTTAACTATTTTGTGTGTGCCCCTGTTCTCAGTTTTCTTATTTGTTGGGCTACATGACCTACACTATCTCTTTCACTTTTAAAATTCAAACGAGACTCTGTCGCTATCTTTCGTGTGACTATATGTGTCTAAATATTTTTTGGTTTCCATTTCCATAGCTCCAATTTCTCTAACAGAGACTATTTCGAGTGAGTACTGAGTAAATATTTGATTTCTTTTTTCTTTGCGTGGAACAAGTGCTGATGTATCTAAGGAGGAAATGGAAAAGGGGACTCTTAGTTGATGAGAAGTTGATGAGAAGAGAAAGGGTGAAGACCCATCCAGTCTGCCCCTGCGGTCACTATGAAGCTTAAAACAATAATCTCCTTCTTTGAGCCTGTTTCCTTCACCAGCAAATGAGGACAACGATAGCTACCTCACTTTATAAACTTGCTGGGAAGATCAAATCAGATATCATATATGCAAATAATAAAGTATTTTTAAAATGGAAACAACTATATAGACATTCACTAGGCATCCACTCTAGTCTTGCCAAAACAGATGAGATATGATCCCAGTCTTCAAGGATCTCACAGTCCAGAACTTCTTTAGAGATCACATGGTACCATGGCAAGAACACTGGAGTAGATGCAAGAAGCCTTGTTTCCTGATAGTGTACTTGTGTGTGACCTTGGCCAAGTCTTCCAACTTCCCTGAACCTGAGCTTTTTAATTTGTACAATGAGGAATAGGAAAGATGAACCGGACAACTGATAACATCTGTTTTAAAATTCTGATTCTGTGGCCCTGGACAAACACAACTATTCCTTGTCATTTTTGCCTCCCTAGTAGACAGGTTGTAAGAGTCAAGTAAGATGTGTGTGAAAGGACTTTGAAACCTTAAGAAGCTATGCAAATGAGTCGTAGTTATTACTGTCACCCCCGCACTCTTCCTGCAGGTTTGAATGGATTGCAAAACAGGCTACCTAATTTGTGCAGCCTACTGCAAGATAAAAACAAGATCTGTTGCCTATTGCAAGATGAAGAGAGTCCTCTGTTTAAAAAGTATTTAGAATTTCGAAACAACAGTAGAGCATTAACTCAAATGTGGGACCTTGAGTGGTGATGCAGTTCACAAGTCCGTGAATCAAGCCTTGGTAATTGTAAACTTTAGTAAAAAGTGATGATATTCATTTAATAAGATACGTTTTTGAAACAGCCTCTCACTCTGTCACCCAGGCTGGAGTGCAGCGGTGCGATCTTGGCTCACTTCAACCTCTGCCTCTGAGCTTCAAGCGATTCTCATGCCTCAGCCTCCCTAGTAGCTGGGACTACAGGCATGTGCCACCACATCCAGCTAATTTTTGTATTTTTAGTAGAAATGGGTTTCACCATGTTGGCTAGGCTGGTCTTCAACTCCTGACCACAAGTGATCCACCCACCTTGGCCTCCCAAAGTACTGGGATTACAGGCATGAGCCACCATGCCCGGCCAGAATAAGATATTATATACCAAAATGTAAGTAATCTTCGTTTTAGTGATTTTGATCTACTTTACTGATAGGGCTTCTTGACATTGTTGATATCAGAGTGCTGCCTTGAATGGTTTTAAGCAGTCCCTTGGACTCTCCCATGAGTGTCTCCTAACTTTTTACTCTGCTGCTCTTTGCCCTTACCCAGAGCATGCTCCATAGCCATCCATCAGTGCCAGCCCATCTTTGAAAGTTGTACTCAATTCCCTTGGCCTTTGCTTCTGCTTTAAAGCTGGCAGGATTCTTTTACTTATATCAGCTTTCTATTTGAACCTCAAATGCTCAAGAATAATTTCCTTTAAGCATCTCCTGTCACCTTTGTTGGATACTAATGTAGTTCTCTGTTAGTATGGGGGATTACCCATATAAAGCCTCAGTGCTTTAAAGTGAGGAATAACTGTGTAGTAAATAGATCCAGCCAAGATGAAATGACTGTTAAACAAGACAGTCACTTATCACTGAATATTGTCTAGCTAGGCTGGGTAACTACCCATCAGCCGGGTTAGAGATGTGTTTAAACAGGGGAAGGGAGTTTAAGGTGGTCTTAAGAGCTTTCCAATCCTAAAAATATCGTGATTCTGTGTTAGCAAATTTACTAGCAGATTGACTGCTCTTCTACATTTATGAGTCTCTAAAAACGGGCATGAGGGATCTTTTTGGAATGGTGGAATGTTCTAATATTACATTGTGGTGATGGTTGTCCAACTCCGTAAATTTACTAAATATCATTGAACTGAACACTTCACACCCATAATTTCATGGTATCTAAATTATGCCTCAATAAATCTGTTTTTAGAAAGTCTCTTAAGACTATAACTGCCATATTTTGAAAAGAATGTATTTATTTTAAAGCATACATTATATATGTTTAAAGTGTATGCTAATAATTTAGACACTTTTAAGAGGCTAGATATTCAAATAAGAAGTTAAATTTAATACCTGGAAAATTCTCTAGAATATGTGAATATGATGTGAACATAAACATGGATGTAAATCACTACCAAAGCTGTTGCCCTATTTTAAAAAATTATTTATTTAGTTTTCAATTTACATACAGTAAAATTTATTCTTTGTGGTATATAGATTCATGGATTTTTGCAAATGCATATAGTCATGTAACCACCCTCACAATCAAGATACAGAACAGTTTCATCACCCTCAAAAACTCCCTTGTGCTATTAATTTGTAGTCAGCCTCCCTCCCCACCTGCAACTCTGGCAATCTCTGATAAATCCTCTGTCATTATAGTTTTGCCTTTTCGATGATATTATATAACATATACATTTTGAAGAAATGTGCAACTTAAAATTTATTCATTTTAATAGTTGAATTATGAAAATAATGGTTATTTTGGGGTTGGAGGAATTTCCCTGCTGGTAACTAGTCAGATGAAGAAGAGTGAAGTAGTCAGAGGCAGGATAAGACTAGCTTGAATTCAGTCACACTTGTAGAATCGCAGGTGGTTAGACCTGGAAGAGTTTTTGGAGTCACTTAGCTAACATCCCGATACGAAGAAACTGAGGTCCAGAGGAAAGAGAGGGTCTCAGACATGCACAACTAGTTGTAGAGCTGGCCTAGCCCTCACTGTCCTGATAGTCAACTTCAGTATGCTTTCAACTATATGCCCTGATTTGTCCTATCAGTTTTGCCTGACTCTGAGTTCTGGCACAAATTCTTCCCCTTTGTAATTCCTCTGCCACATCCCTGATTGCAATGATAAAAACAATACTTGATATATATCACTAGCACTGGAAAAAAGGACAATTTTGGAACTATCATCTCAGTAAGTTATTATTACTGACTCTTTGCATCACGAAACCATAACTCATTCATGCTAGTTATTGGATGGGTGTGCATTCTGCTTATAGGCAAAATGTCCAAGAGAAAATACACAATCCAGAATTAAGTCACCTTAAAAGGCAAGAACTGGAAAGACCATTAGAGATAACTTGAGGTGGTTTTTAGGCATCCTTAGACATCTCAAAGTCCCCATTGGGAGCACCCAAGGAGACGCTTAAGGAAAAGGCTCAGTGGTAGCTGTACCACCTCCTCTGACAAAATCATTTGTGATCACTTTCATTCTTCCTAAAGGGCTTCCTCTAACATTTCTTATAGTGCTGATATACTGTGGTGAATTCTTTCACTTTCTGTATATCTGCAAAAGTCTTTATTTTCCCTTTGTTTTTTAAGGCTGTTTTCACTGAGCATAAGATTTTATGTTGACAGGTGTGTGTGTGTGTGTGTGTGTGCATGCGCGCGTGTGTGTTTTCCTTCCTTGCTTTGAAGATGTTGCTCCAGCGTTTTCTCACTTGCATTGAGAAGTCTGTTTTTGTTTTTGTTTTTGTTTTTTTCCCCAAGAGACAGAGTTTTGCTTTTGTTGCCCAGGCTGGAGTGCAATGGCATGATCTCGGCTCACTGCAACCTCTATCTCCTTGGTTCAAATGATTCTCCTGCAGGCCTCCCGAGTAGCTGGGATTACTAGTGTCTGCCACCACGACTGGCTAATTTTTGTATTTTTAGTAGAGATGGGGTTTTGTCATGTTGCCCAAACTGGGCTTGAACTCCTGACCTCAGATGATCCACCCACTTCAGCCTCCCAAAGTGCTGGGATTACAGGTATGAGGCACTGCGCCCGGCCAAGAAGTCTGCTTTCATTTTTACCTTTCTTCCTATGTACATATTGTATCTTTTTTCTCTGTCTGCTTTTAAGTTTTTGTTTTTATTACTGGTTTTAAGAAATTTGATTATGATGTATCTTGGCATATTTTTCTGAAATTTCTTATAGTTGGGATTTAGTGAGCTTCTTGAATATAAGAATTTATAGTTTCATCAAATTTGGAATATTTGGTTATTATTTCAATTTTTTGCCTCCCCTCCTACTTAAAAAAATTAAAAGAAGTTTTAAGTGGAAGTAGCCTTGAAAGTACATGTCAGAACTTTTGTTGTAGAAAGCTCGATTGATTGATGGCTCCAGCAGCTGCTCTCTGACTCTACCATTGTATATTTCCACTGAAGCCAGACTTTTAATGGGCTGCTCCTAACCAATGATTGAATGTGGTACAGATGCAAATGCAGGCCTTTTCCTGCAGGATGTAGACTCTTTTGATGAGTGCTTTTGGCTTGAGGACTCCCCATCAGCCTGGCTGACACTTTCTTTTCTCTTCTTTTTTTCCTGAGATGGCATCTTGTTCTGTCACCCAGGATGGAGTGCAATGGCATGATATCAGCTCACTGCAACCTCCACCTTATGCGTTCAAGTAATTCTCCTGTCTCAGCCTTCTGAGTAGCTGGGATTACAGGCAAGCACCACCGCGCCCAGCTACTTTTTGTATTTTTAGTAGAGATGGGATTTTACCAAGTTGGCCAGTCCGATCTCGAGCTCCTGACCTCTTGATCCCCCCGCCTCGGCCTCCCAAAGTATTGGGATTACAGGCGTGAGCCACTGCATCTGGTATTCTTTTTCTTTTATTTGTTTAAGTCAGGGTCTCTGTCACCCATGCCAGAGTGCAGTGGCACGATCAGGGCTCACTACAGCCTTGACCTTCCAGGCTCAAGCAATCCTCTCACCTCAGCACTGCCGCCCCTGCCCCCCTCACCCTGCCCAGGCACCCCTTGAATAGCTGGCACCATAGGCAAGTGCCACCATGCCCTGCTAATATTTTTTTGAATTTTAGTAGAAACGAGGTCTCACTATGTAACCCAGGCTGGTCTGGAACTCCTGAGCTCAAGTGATCCTCCTGTCTCGGCCTCCCAAAGTGCTGTGATTACTTACAGGCGTGTACCACTGCGCCTGGCCTGAAACTATCTTAGAACGATGCAGAAGTCTGAGACTATTCTTACTTAATCCTTCTTCCTTTCCTCCCTTTTTCCCAGGGATCACATCTAATCACAGTCTAAGGAGTCTCCCTACCTTCTGCATCTCCATCTTCTTTTTCCTTCATAGCCATCTCTCCCAATATGTCCTTGGCATTTGCTTCCTGGAGGATCTGGGCTACCCCATTTATTATTACCATCATTTTATTTTTATTTCCCATCAATATAAGATTTCACTTAAATAAAAGCTTCCATATCTAAAAGTCTTTGAGAACTGGCAATCTATTTTTTACCATGTTATAGTTGAGGGACTGAAACTTGGAGGTCTGTTTTGAATACTGAGTTTATAAACTGAAATCAACCTAAATTATGGCAATATCAAGTCATAAAGCCTTGTTCTTTTTTCTGGGGTCTTGAGACCCTGGAGCAAAATTCAGGACCAATATTCTAATCACGACATTACTACTAACTTTTTAGTACACGACAAACTACTTAACTTCTCTAAGCTTATTAAAGGGCTTGGGTTAACTCATCTGTATAGACTTTTTAACTCTAAAATGTAACTTTATAGGTGAGAAAACTTAAGTAATTTACCTGACCCACTATCCAAGAACTTGTTAGAAAAAGACTGTATGGACTGGATTTTTTCTCTAATAACCAACAAAATGCTCCAAGCTTTTTCTTGTATTGAACAGTCTCTGGGAAAATACCCTGAAAAACCACTCGTGGCAAAATGTGGCCATGGATTTCAGGAACCAACAGAGCTTTTAAAAAGTGGCTGAATTATTCTGCATAAGTAAAGGAAGGAAGGAATTTGGTTTTGATCCTAGGAGGGAACAGGAAAGGGAAGAAGGAAGGGGAAGAGAAAGGTCAAGGAGCAAAGCCTTAAGAGGGTATACAACCAGAGAGCTATATGGAGTGAAAATCCCTGGGAATAGAATGGAAAAGGGTTTTTTTTTTGTTTTTTTTTTAGACCAAGTCTTGCTCTATTGCCCAGGCTGGAGTGCAATCGCACCACCTCAGCTCACTGCAACGTCCGCTTCCCGGGTTCAAGTGATTCTCCTGCCTCAGCTTCCTGAGTAGCTGGGATTACAGGTGCCTGCCACCACACCTGGCTAATTTTTGTAATTTTTTTTTTAGTAGAGATGGAGTTTCACCATGCCAGGCTGGTTTTGAACTCGCAACCTCAGGCGATCCACCTGCCTCGGCCTCCCAAAGTGCTGGGATTATAGGCGTGAGCCACTGCACCCGGCGGAAAAGGGGCTTTTAAAGGTTAGAGATACCCAACATTTAATTGGAAACTTTCTGCTGTATTATTGACATTTCTGGTATTTGAAAGTAACACAAACCCAGTTCCAAGAAGCTTATACAAAAAAGGGGTCTTAGTGGCTCACAACGTTTGGAAAGATTCCAGGATCGTCTGCTGCATCCAAGGAAGAATTAGAGAAACCAGAGCTGCAGAAACTGTACAGAAACTTGAATTAACGCTGCCAAATCGCTCTTTCTTTCCCTTCCTCCCTCCCTCCTTGCTTTTCCTATCTTTCTCATCTCTGCTTGACTCTGTCTCTCTATGTTGACCTCACGTTTTCCTATGACAGAAAGGACCGTGCCACGTGGCAGGAGACATGGTTGCAGCTAGACTCAGATCAGCAACCATAGAGAGCTTTTTTCTCTAATATCCATATCGCAATTTCAAGGATGTGTTGTAAATGTCCCTGCTTGGATTACATGTCCATCCCTTGTCAATGCCAGGGAGACAGAGCACCATGATTATCCCACACAGGTCATGTGCCTCTGTTTTACCTGGAGGTAAGGGTCTTTTATGAGAAAAGAGGTGGAAATTCTTGATGGGAAGACAAAATAATAGTTGCCACCTTGTGCTGCTTCAGTGTAAACCAATGCCTCTTTCAGAAACATTCAGTGTAACCAGAATGTTCTATCCATGCAGCAGCCTTGTGTAAATGCGGCTGTTTAGGTGAAAATTATGGCAAGGAACCTGGGCCTTGCCTAGATTTAAGGTGGTAAGAAAATAAGGAAACAAATGACCTGTAATCTGAACTAATTGAACACAATCAGGAAATTGGAGCCAGGGGCGACCATGGAAGCCATGGAATAGAGGAAAGGAGGTGGAATAGAGGAAAGGAGGTGGAATAGAGGCTTCAGTGCACTTTATGTGCCTCTGCGACCGGGCATGGAACAGATGTACAATTGCTGGCTAGTTTTCCCATGGGGTGTTTTAGGTTCTTCAACGATTCCTCTGCTGGGAACTTTTTTTTTTTTTTTTTTTTGGGACGGGGTTTTGCTTCTTTTTTCCCGGGCTGGGGTGCAATGGGGCGATCTCGGCTCACTGCAACCTCCGCCTCCTGGGTTCAGGCAATTCTCCTGCCTCAGCCTCCTGAGTAGCTGGGATTACAGGCACGTGCCACCATGCCCAGCTAATTTTTTGTATTTTTAGTAGAGACGGGGTTTCACCATGTTGACCAGGATGGTCTCGATCTCTTGACCTCGTGATCCACCCGCCTCGGCCTCCCAAAGTGCTGGGATTACAGGCTTGAGCCACCGCCCCCGGTCTTGCTGGGAACTTTTAACTGTAATTCCTGTGAGGTAAGTGGTGCTTCTTATGTGACTGGCTGGTTTTCACTTCAACTTCTGGGGCTGAGCTTCCCAGAGTTGGTTATGGTTATCACTCTACAATGAGCTTTCAAACACGCTCCTGGTCAACTCCAACTTGGAAAGTCTATGTATGGTCTTGGGAAACACTTGTGCATTCCTGTCCTACCATCTGTAGATGGTCAGTCCTCATTCTTTCTCTGCTCTGTGGCCCCAGACACATTTATCCACAGCCGCTCTTCACGTTCCTTACATATGCCAAACTCCAGAGGACACGTGTGACTCTGAGTGATCTTCCACTTAAGGTCCTATTGAAGCTCATTCAATTGGCTTGAGATGCAGGGCAAGTCCCGCTTTCCCATGGACAAAGAGGAGTAGCACAGCATTCCAATGACTCTTTATCGAGAAATCCTCTTCCCTCCTTCTTTTCAGCCTCAATTCCTGATATTGGTGACGTGCCGAGAGCCACAAAGCCAGCTTTTGGTTGTCTCCTTTGTCAATCCCTGTAAAAGTGGGCAAGCTTTGTAACGTGGGAAGAGCTTAGCATCTACTGCTTTGTTTTGGTTTGAAAGCAACCACACCAAGGCTAACTGTGATTTTTGGAGCTTGGGCTCAAATGAAACAAGAATCTCATTTTAAACTCCTTTTACACATACACTATCTCACTTAATCTTTTAGGTATCTTGGGCCCCTCTTACACATGGGAAAACTGAGGCTTAGAGAAGTCAAGTGATTTGTTCAACGTCTGATAGTAAGTGGCAGAAAAATCTAAACCCAGATTTTTTTGACTCCAAAGTTCGTGCTCGTTCCACTTTGAAACTGTTAATTGATTACCAGAGAGTCCTGAGTCTTATGATTAATGCTCCGAGTTGGCCTGGGGAGTCCTGTTCAAGCACTGGTACCTCTGACTCATGACTGTGTCCTTAGTCCATTCACCTCTGCACCTCAATTTTCCTTTCTGTAAGCTGTGTCACATAAGAATAATAATAATAATACTTTTTTTCCTTAACTGCTTCCCAACAGAACTGTGTTGATAATGGGGTTTGCAGGTGGGTGGGTAGGAAAAATTTGTTAGAACTAAAAACGTTTAAACACCCACTACTATATGCCAGGCAGCCTCTGTGATAGGCTTTTTTACAGACACTATTTAATTTAACCAAAGTTGACTAAATTTAGCAACTGGTCCAGCACAGTTGCTGACCAATCACAGTGATGCTGGCTACTGACCATCAAACTGTGCCAGGCAGATTGCTGGAGGAGGGGGGAGGAAGGCACACAGGGCCAGCCAGCCAGCAAGAAGCGGCCAGGGTGACTCTCAGAGCTGCCCCATGGCAAAGTTCCTGCTCTTCCGAGTTATTTGAACACTTCAGAAGAAAGCAGCCACATCAAGGCTAGCTACTATTATTCTCAGAGGTAGTTAGTCTGAAGTTATTTGGACAAGAGTAAACAAGGCTAAGAAGCTTCATTTTTAGGGTTCCGTTTTCAAGGGAACACCATTTTGCTCCTTTCTCTTATCTGTCTTTCTCATGCCGCTGGTGGACCAACGTCAAAATCTTGTGCTCAAAACCTGACTTCCTGTCAGCTGTGGTAGCACTTCCCGATCAGGAAACATTTAAAGCACTGAAAGCAACACAAAAGAGAGAAAGAAAGGATAGAAAGGGAGGGGGGAAGATCATGAGGAAGGAAGGGAAAAAGAAGGAAAGAAGGAGAAGTAAAATCAAAGAAGGAAGAAACAGTTCTGATCAGTTGGTAGGTTTAGAAGTAATTTCTGGCTTCCTAACAGTTTTCATCCTCAAAGCGCTTTCAGGCCACCAACGTGGTCACCCAGTACCAGGCTGTGCTCATCATGGCCCAGGAGGGGAGGTAGGAGTGAAAAGTTGGAGTTGACAGTTACTTGCGGAAAAACCAAGGACAAACAGGAAGAATTAAAACAGGAAATGACTCATGAACAGTGGAAGGGGTGCTCTTCTCACTTTTATTATTTCCCTCACGGAGAGACAGAGTTTCCACTAGGTTTGTTTTTGGAGTTTTTCTTCAACAACAACTCTAACTCTCACCTTTCTAACCCCCTTCTTGGAGGGAGACTCAGTTTTTCCAAAGTTGCAACACACTTCTCTGCCCTCTTCTTTCACCCCGACTTCTCATGAGGCATCTTAACACTGAGTGTTGTGTTCAATATTTGCTTTTGAAGAAAACAGAGAAAAACTCACAGATTTGTAAATGGATTATTTGAAAAAAACCATGGCAGCAGTTTCCAATTTTAGGGTTGTTGAGAATTCATCTGAGAAGTAGAAGCTTCTTGGGTTTAGACAAACTCAACAGGCCACTTTGGTTCCGCTTTAGGCCCCATAGCATGTGCTGAAAAGGGAGATACTGTGACTAGAAGGAGTTTAAATTGGTCTGGTCTGTATAATAGAGTTACAGGTGTGTTTCAGTTTTTTCCTGGGGGAGTGGGGGAGTATTGTGCTGGTAAACATTGAACAATCACCTCTCCAATAACAACAAGAACAACAACCAACCAAAACAAAACGCCCTAAAACTCTGATTTGTAGCAATTGTCCATTTCTACGGTAGCATTTCCATCAAGTCACTGAGTTAGGAAAAGATGTACGCCATTATACAGTGCTTCCTCTATGTAGGTACAGTAGATGTAAATCCTCCTTAGCATGGAATAGCAAAATATAGGCAAATAATTAAGAAGTGATGCATCTGAGTACTTACTACCTTTTAAAAAATATATAATTTATTTAAATATTAACATTTAGTTTTTTTTTGTTTGTTTGTTTCTTGGGTTCTGTCCTTTATACATATATATTTCACAGAGATGAGGTCTCACTATGTTGCCCAGGCTGGTCCTGAACTCCTCGGCTCAACAGATTCTTGGGCCTCCGTCTCCCAAACTGCTGGGATTACAAGCATGAGTCACCACACCTAGCCGACCATGAACTTCTTTTATGGTCACGAACAAGAATGTCTGTTGATTTATAATATTTTGAGAGTCTCGCCCTATCACCCAGGCTGGAGTACAATGGCGCAATCTCAGCTCACTGCAACCTCTACCTCTCGGGTTCAAGACATTCTCCTGCCTCAGCCTCCCGAGTAGCTGGGATTACAGGTATGTGCCACCATGCCTAGCTCATTTTTGTATTTCTATTTATTTCTTTGATAATGGATTTTCACTTTTACCACCCAGGCTGAAGTGTAACGGCCTTATCTTGACTTACTGCAGCCTCCGCCTCCCAGATTCAAGTGATTCTCCTTAGCCTCCCCAGTAGCTAGGATTACAAGCACCCACCACCATGACTGGCTGTTTTTGTATTTTTAATAGAGATGGGGTTTCACTCTGTTGGCCAAGCTGGTCTCAAATGCCTGATTTTGAGATCCACCCACCTCAACCTCCAAGAGTTGGGATTGAACGGCATAAGCCACTGAACCTGGCCAGTAAGTAAAATTTGCAAATAAGGAGTATGTGGCTACCAGAATTCAAAAGGCACTCGGAGCTATTGGACATAGGTGTTCTTAGTAAGTGTATTGGTTTCTCCTTGGAGAAACATTTAGTTTTTAATGATGGGATGCTTAACAACTAACTTGCAGAAATCCTGAAATTTTAGTGACTGACTCATGTGACTAGATGTGGGGGTCTGGAACCTGGAGAGGAGAAGAGTGAGACACAGTAGGCTCCAAGGAAGGGTACATGCTAGGGCCTGAGGAAAGGGTAACCAAAGAGAAAGTTCCTGTGCAGGGATGTCCAAGGGAGGACAGCGATTTAAAGAACTTTTATTTTGTATCTATTTATTTATTTTTGAGACAGAGTCTCACTCTGTTACCTAGGCTGGAGTGCAATGGCGCTGTCTCGGATCACTGAAGACTCTCCCTCCTGGATTCAAGCGATTCTCCTGCCTCAGCCTCCCCAGTAGCTGGGATTACAGGCACCTGCTACCATGCCCAGCTAATTTTTGTATTTTAGTAGAGACGGGGTTTCACCATGTTGGCCAGGCTGGTCTTGAACACCTGGCCTCAGGTGATCCACCTGTCCCGGCCTCCTAAAGTGCTGGGATTACAGGCATTTTTAATCTGCTTCCTAGTCTGTGCTCTGCTGTAGTCTCCTGCCCTGATCCTCAAATTGTCAGGTGAAAGTAGGAGAGACACATAGGCTTGTGTTGGTGTTCCTTTGATGGCTGGGTCCATTCTTCTTGTTATATGCAAATTTTTGGTGCTGCAAAAGAAGTAGCACTTGAATATAAATTTCCTCAGCAAGGTAATTTACTTCTATAGAAGGGTACAGTTCACAGAGGGAACAATGGTGAGCACACACCTGGACAAGGGAGGGGAAAGGGTACTTATTCCTGACGGAGGTCGCACCTACTGTTGTGTCATTCTCCTGTTGGCTAGGGTTAGACTGCACAGTACAGACTAATTCCATTTGACTATTTTAAAGAGAGCATAGGAACAAGCCAGAGTGGTGGGGTGGGTAGTTTGGTGGGTAGTTCGGTTACAGACAGATTAGAGCAGGTAACCAGGAGTGACCTAGGTCAAAGCAGATGACCAGAGCAGGTGACCAGAGCAGATGACTGAAATGAGTCAGGACAGAGCAGGGGACCGGGGGAACAGATGTGAACTACTGATTAGAACTGGTGGAGAAGGTTGTTTACTGAAACTACAAGGAAATTAAACTTTAAAATGGAAGACAAAGAACTAAACATACTAAACATTTTTTGAAGAGAAATTTAGACCTCATTGTATCCAACACTTCTGATGAAGCAGCATGGAGAGAAACACAGGTGTAGACAGTGAGGTGACAACAGAAACTGGAAATTCTATGGGAGCAGGAATGTGGATGAGAGGCTACCAGCAGAATATAAGCACTGCCCCCTTCCCACCCATCCAGCAATCCTCACAGATGGAGGTCTCCAACTGGGTATAGGAAGGTGTGGGAGGTATTTTATTTAAATGTTGAAGGAAAGGGTGATCTCAGAAGGCTAGAAGACTTAGAAACATTTGGTTTAAATATTTAATATTAAAAATGGTTTAAATGACTAAGAATGACCCTAAGAGATAAGGTTTGATTATTTGATTTGGATATTGGACAAATGAAGAGTGGTTCTAGTCAATTGTCCATCCCCATTCCTCCCTTGGTAATAGGGCTGGCATGGCAATATGTACAAAAAGCCAGTCCCAAACGTTGTGCCTGTAAAATTATTGCAGAAATTGCCCCAGACTTCCAGAAATTTTAGACATTCAAATTCCTTGACCAGGAGGAGCAGTAAGTAAATAAGAGCTAATCTGCTCAGGTGGTTACCACCATTCCTTTGTCCTAAAACCCTGTAGGAGAGGTCTTTGGGTAGTCTTTCAGAATACACCAACTCTTATTCATATAGAATCCAGGTTTTATTGTATTCTCAGACCACAGAAGAAAGGAAACAGCAGGCTACAAAGTACTGGGATTAAAAGAGACTCTATGACAAAAGAAATAACTATTGTTGTCCTGATAGGGACAACCGAATAAAATACAAACACAATTCATCAAGAAATGGTGAAATAATAGTTATTGTCATCTATTTAAGAAGGGAGATGTTAATAGTCTAGACATAGTTTCATAAAAACTGTTTACAACAAAAAGATGTTACTTGAAGAAGTAAACTTTAGTTATCTTAAAAAATGCATTAATGCAAATCATTTTGTTCCCTAAGGATGCTGGATACATGCAGATTTGCTATCTAATTTTTACATTTGAGTTTTAGAAAGCCATCTGTAACCACTTTCCTAAATTATCAGAGTTGTCTGAATATTAACAGGAAGCTTAAATTATACCTCTGGCTACACTTTTCCACTTACTGTTCTGTTTTCATCTCATTCTCCACTTATTTATAACCAAACTCATAAATTCACCCAAACTAACTTCCTATCCAGACTACCAAGTTTCTATTTTTGCACCACAATCACCAAGCCTGAAGTTTTGGATTCATCTTTGAACAACCTTCTTATTTCCCATGTGCAATCAGTTTCAACGTTTTGTCAATGCTTCTTTGCTTGCTCTGCCCCTCCATTTTTATTCTCCTGATTAACCCCTTCTTACCTTACCCCCACAGTTATCCCATAGCTCTCTAATTGTAATGGTCTCCAGCTTCCTGGGCTCTTTCTCCAAACTATCTTATAAACACACTTCCATTACATTGGCTTTGGAAACCCAATTCTTTCTCTGGTGTGTGTGCTGACTGAAAGAGTGAAATTTGCTTTTAGACCTGGATTTTATTCTAGCTCTACCTCTTTCTCTTTTGGACACTTGGGCAAGTAACTTGGCTTCTAAGCCTCAATTTCTTCAGCTGTAAAATGGAAATAATAATAGCATCTAAACCACAAAGTTGTGAAGATAAAATGAAGTGATTTTTTGGGTATATGATATGATTTAATTTCTTCTTATATTCTTCTATATTTTCCAAATTCCTTTTCATAATGATGTATTACTTAAAAAATATAAATAAAAATATTTACAGGGTACATAGTGATGCATAATGAACAGATTAGGATAATTAGAATATCCATCATCTTAGACATTTATAATTTATTTGTTTTGGGAGCTTTCAATGTCCTCATTCTAGTTATTTGAATCTATATAATATACAGTTGTTAACTGTAGTCATCCTGCAATGGTATAGAACCCTAGAATTTAGTCTAGCTGTAACTGCGCATTCTCTAACAAATCTCTCCTATTCTCTCCTTGCCTTACCCTTCCTAGCCTCTAGTATCCTCTGTTCTACTTTTTACTTCTATGAAATCAACTTTTTTAGCTTCCTCATTTGAATGAGAACAGGTAGTGTTTAACTTTCTGTTCCTGGCTTATTTCACTTAAAATAATGATCTCCAGTTCTATCTATTTTGCTACGAATGACAAGACTTTATTCTTTTTTATGACTGAATAATGTTCCATTGTATGTATATATATATATATATCACACTTTCCCTATCTACTTATCTGTTACTGAATACCTAGCTTGATTTCATGTGTTGGCTATTGTGAATAGTGCTGCAATAAACGTGGGCCACAGATGTCTCTTTGATGTACTGATTTACTTTCTTTTGGATAAATGCCTGGTAGTACGATTGCAGGATCATAAGGCAGTTCTATTTGTAGCTTTTATTTGTTTATTTATTTTTTAGGGATGGTATCTCACTCTGTTACCTAAGCTGGAGTGCAGTGGTGTGATCATAGCCCACTACAGCCTTGAACTCCCGGGCTCAAGCAATCCTTCCATCTCAGCCTCCCAAGTAGCGAGAGATACAGTGCACCACCATACCCGGCTAATTTTTAAAAGCTTTTTGTAGAGAGAAGGTCTTGCTATGTTGCCCAGGTTGGTCTTAAACTCCTGTCCTCAAGCAATCCTCCTGCCTTTGCCTTCCAAATTGCTAGGATTTCAGGCGTGAGTCACAGTGCCTAGGCTTATTCTATTTGTATTTTCTTTAGGAACCTCCCTACTGTTATCCACAGTGGTTGTAGTAATTTGCATCCCCTCCAACAGTATATGAGAGTTGCTTTTTCTCTGTATCCTCACCAGCATTTATTTTTTGTCTTTTTTTTTTTTTTTTTTGAGACGGAGTTTCGCTCTTGTTACCCAGGCTGGAGTGCAATGGCGCGATCTCGGCTCACCGCAACCTCCGCCTCCCGGGTTCAGGCAATTCTCCTGCCCCAGCCTCCTGAGTCGCTGGGATTACAGGCACGCGCCACCATGGCCAGCTAATTTTTTGTATTTTTAGTAGAGGCGGGGTTTCACCATGTTGACCAGGATGGTCTCGATCTCTTGACCTCGTGATCCACCCGCCTCGGCCTCCCAAAGTGCTGGGATTACAGGCTTGAGCCACCGCGCCCGGCCTTATTTTTTGTCTTTTTGATAATAGCTATGCTAAGTGGAGTGATATGATATCTCACTGTGGTTTTTATTTGCATTTCCCTGATGGTTAGTGATGGTGGGCATTTAAACACATATTTGGGCCAGGTGCAGTGCCTCAAGCCTGTAATCCCAGCACTTTGGGAGGCCGAGAAGGGCAAATCACGAGGTCAGGAGATGAAGACCATCCTGGCCAACATGGTGAAACTGGTCTCTTCTAAAAATACAAAAATTAGCCTGCTGTGGTGGCGCAGGCCTGTAGTCTCAGTTGCTTGGGAGGCTGAGGCAGGAGAATCGCTTGAACCCAGGAGGCAGAGGTTGCAGTGAGCCAAGATGGCACCATTGCACTACAGCCTGGCGACAGGGCAAGACTCCATTTCAAACACACACATACATACACACACATACACACTATTTGTTGGTCATATGTGTGCCTTCTTTGAAGAAATGACTGTTTGAATCATTTGCCCATTTTAATCAAATTGTTCATTTTAGGGATTTTCCTGTTGAGATGTTTGAGTGCCTTATATATTCTGGATATGAATCCCCTGTCAGATGAACAGTTTACAAATATTTTTTTCCCATTCTATATAGTCTTTTCACTCTATTGATTGTTTCCTTTGCCGTGAAGAAACTTTTTAGTTTGATATCATCCCATTTTTACATTTTTGCTTTTGTTGCCTGTGCTTTTGAGGTCTTATACATACAATCTTTTTTCAAACCAATGTCTGGAAGTATTTCCTCTATTTTTTTTTTCTAGCAGTTTTATGGTTTCAGGTATTGTATTTAGGCCTTTGATTCATTTTGAGTTAATTTTTTATAGGTTGAAAGATGGGGTTCTAATTTTATTCTTTTGCATAAGGATATCCAGTCTTTCTAGCACCATTTATTAAAGAGACTGTACTTTCCCCATTGAGTATTCTTGAGGCTTTGTAAAAACTCAGTTAACTATAGATAGGTACGCAGATTAATTTCTGGGCTCTTTATCTTGTTCCATTGATCCATGTGTCTTTTTTTTTTTTTTTAAAATGACAGCACCATGCTATTTTGGTTTCTACAGCTTTGTGGTATATTTTGAAGTCTGGTAGTATGATAACTATAGCTTTGCATTTCTCCCCCTTCCTCAGGATTGCTTCGGCTATTCAGGATTTTTGTGCTTCCATATAAACTTTAAGAGATTTTAAAATTTCTGTGTAGAATGTCTTTGGTATTTTGTTAGGAATTGCACTGAATCTGTAGATTGCTTTGAGTAGTCTAGTTGTTTTAACAATATTAATTCTTCTGATTCATGAACATAGTATATTTTCTTCAATTTTTTTTTTTTTTGACAGGATTTTGCTCTGTTGCCCAGGTTGGAGTACAGTGGTGCAATCTCAGCTCACTGCAGCCTCGACCTCCCAGGTTCAGTCAATCCTCCAACCATAGCCTTCTGAGTGGCTGGGACTACAAGCAGGCACCAATACATTTAGCTAATTTTTATACTTTTTTGGTAGAGACGGGTTTTGCCATATTGCCCAGGCTGGTCTCAAACACCTGGGTTCAATTGATCCTCCCATTCCTGCCTCCCAAAGTGCTGTAACTACAGGTGTGAGCCATGGCCCCGGACAGTCATCAGTGTTTTGCAGTTTTCTTTGTAGAGGCCTTTTACCTCCTTGGTTAAATTTATTCCTAGTTTCTTTTATTTTGGTAGCTATTTTAAATAAAATCATGCCATCTGAAAAGAGGAACAATTTGACTTCTTTCCAACTTGGATGCCCTTTATTTTCTTCTTAAATGCTCTGGCCAGGACTTCTGACATGAGGTGATATACACGCAGTCTCAGCATGCTGCTCGGCACATAGTGGCTTCCTCCATCTTGTCACCACTCCTGGTCAGACTCCTTTTTCATATCCTGTTTGGGGGCAGCAGTCTGCATTAGCTCTTTCCTTTTCAGTCTTTGCTCACATGTAGATGGTCTCATTTAGTCTTGTGCCTTTAAATGTCACGTATATGCAGGTAATTTTAAGATTAAATTATCTATTTCCACTGGCATTTTTGGTTTGTTGCCTTCTTCAGCTTCAAGTTTGGCATACATGAAGCAAGAAAAAAACTCAGGAAACTTACCACCTAGTCATTCCTTGGGTCCTCAGGTCCCTAGCCTGCCTGTCTTCTTATGCCCACCTTTCTTCTTTTGTGTATATATAAATTATATATAATTATTCATATTATATATATAGTGATATATGATGTCTCGAGATTTTTTTTTTTGTTTTACATAGTGGGAAGAATAGAAAAAATATGTCAGCTCTATCTTGGTGGCAGTGCCTACTGAGGTTTTTTTTTTTTTTTAATTAAAAACACATAATATAAAGTTACCCTCTTAGCCATGAAGTGCACAGTTCAGTAGTGTTAACTATAATCATATCCTTGTGTAACAGATCACCACAACTGTTTCATCTTGCAAAAATTGAAACTCTAAATCTATCAAATAACTTCCCATTTCTCCCTTTCCCAGTTCCTGGCAACTACCATTCTACTTTCTGTTTCTGTGATTTTAACTACTCTAGATATTTCATTTAAGTGGAATCATACAGTATTTGTCCTTTTGTGATTTGCTTAATTCACTCAGCATGATGGTATCAAGGTCCATCCATTTTGTAGTATGTGACAGAATTTCCTCTATTAGGGCAAAGTATTTATTGAGTTTCTAATTTTAGTGATTATATGCTTAATATGCAAAAAAAATCAGTTTTCTAAAATCTTGCTTTTTGTTTTATGTTTTTAGTAATTTTAAATATAAATATTTTATATTCTAGTTCATATTGTCAACCTACTATTTTAAGTGCTTGAGAGCTTTAGTTTTCCTTTTTAAATTTGCTTTCTCTCATAATGAATTGTTTTCTTGTGTGCTTCGGATTTTTTAATGTTTACTCACATTTCACAAATTTTTGTTTTATCTTTTCCTGTGAGAATCCCTAGTGGTCTAGGTTTTGGACCTACCCCTTCTGAGTAAGCCCTAGAGGAATAGCACAGATTAAGACCAAGTTTGATGTTAATTCTTGATTTGAGGATTCCAAGGCTATGTGGGTAGCATAAGTTTGAACCCTAAACCCAGCAGAAGACGGAGAGCCATGGTTTTGAATTGTCAGCTTCTTAGAGGAGACTTTTGCTTCTTCCACTCAGAGCTCAGGCAGACAGACAAGTTTCTTAGTCAACCCCAATTCAGATGGTAACTGTTTCCCCTAATCTATCAGATAGTGCAGCTATTATATTGTCCTAACTTTATGTGGGCTGGTTTTCTGTTTCATATTGCTACCTCCAAAGGTCTCAAGGTCTCATTTCTTGTTCCTATTGAGATTCAAGACTGTGGTTAACTTTAGCAGTGTCTTTATTTTGAATTCTATATGGGTGAAGTACTGAGCAGCTAGCTTTCAAGATGACCTCCCTTTTTCCTGGTGTTCACATGTTTGTGTAATCTCCTTCTACATCATGCCACACTTGCTCTATGTGACCAACAGCATACGGCAGAAAGGACGGTGTGTCACTTTCAAGGTTTAGTTTAAAAGAATCAGGTGTTTGATTACTTTCTTTATAACCATTTGCTCTGTGGGAAGCCAGCTGCCATGTCATGGGAACACTCAGGGAGCTAATGGAGAGGCCCATGTCACCAGAAAATGATGTCTCTGGTCCATAGTGTGTGGTGGATGCATCTGACAGCAATAACTTACACATACCCCGAGGATGACATTTTGGTCTAAGAAGAATGTTGATTCAAAGTTCCAAACTAAGGAATCCAGTGGTGGCCAACCCAGAAGTTTACCCATTGTTAGGTTGGTACAAAAGTAATTGCACCAGACTATACAAAGAACATCTGAGCCCTTGGCCCCTTACTTGGAGTGCAGATTGTACAAGGAATTGAGATTCTTTGTTTTGAGCTAGCTGGAGGTTGCTAGGTGAAGAACACTAAGTGAAAATTCCTATATAAACTGCGTGCATTTTATATACAGTAGCAATTTTTCCTGTCCAGGCTGTCATTCCTGGGGCACTCCGAATGTAAGTCTTCAATACACCCTATGTCTGGTTTGCCGGTTCTGGGTCTCTTCTTTGGCCTCCTGGACATGGTGCTATCCCTATTGGACTCAACAGGGGTCAGGCATGACAAATAGCCAATGAGGCCCTGAGGCTTGCTAACAGCCATGTGAGTGAGCTTGAAAGTAGATCCTTCAGCCTTCAGATGGATGCAGTGCTGGCCAGCATCTTGACTGCAACCTCATGAGAAACCCTGAACCAGAACCACCCAGCTAAGCCATTCCTGAATTTTTGAAGCTTGGCAACTATGACAGCTAATAAATGTCTCTTTTTTCAAGCTGTTTAATTGTGGGGTCATTTGTTACATAGTGATAAGTAACTACTGTTTGACTAGCTTACGACCTTAAAGATACAAATCTAGTGTTGATACTTTTGATCTAGCTCCTTTACCTTTTTGGCTGATCTTTTTTAAACCATCCTTTTCTGTACATCCATAAACTAGACCTTGCCAGTTGTCTAAAACTGCTCCACTCTTCTGAAATATTCGATTCTGCATCCTACCTTTGACTACAGCTTTATACCCTTCTAGACCTTGTCTTTTCTCCACACGAATGATAAGGCTTATCAATGACCCACTCATTTATTCCCAGTTTATCTGCCTCCTTTCTGGTCTTACTTAATTCTTTTACTGTGGTCAACCTGTTGCTTTTCTATATGTTAAGTATCTGTGTCTTTTGGGAACTGCTTTTCTCCCACTCTGTGTGGCGCTGGCGAAGCTGTTACTCATATGACCTAACCATTCTTAACACAGTTGTGGGCTCCTGACCCAAGCTGACCAAGCAATCCCTAGTGGGGATTGATATGTACATTGAAAAAGAAAGGGTTGGAATCTGCCTAAGGGATTATGTTTTCTAAGGAATGTGTAAAACTAGAACTGCCGGAGGTTGTCCTGTTGTGCTTGGAGATATTTTAAAGAGAATGAAGTCAAGCAAAGGCAAGCAGAGCTGAGAGATGAAAACAGACAACATTCTTATAATGTTATTTGAATGACAGATCCTGCTGTGCTTGAAGCCAGTTCCATCCTTTAGGCTTTCCAGCTATATAAGCCAATACATTCTTTCTCTGCTTTTTTTCTTATACTACTTTATAACATTTTTGTTTTTTAACAACCAAAAGCATTGTGACTAGCACTCTTAGCCTGGACCTCCATTTCAGTTATGAATGCGTTTGGTTGCAAATCACCAGAAAACACAAAAACCATGTCTTCTGTAAATAAGAGTTTATTTGCTCCACGTGGTAGAGTCTGAAGTAGGGCAGTCCAGAGCGAATGCAGCAGCTCAGCAGCACCGTCAGGAATCCACGTGCTTTCTGTGTGTCTGCTCTGCCACTTCATATGTGGATTTTGTCCTACTCATTACCAAGTGGCTGCTGCTTCTCTAGGTGCCCTAGGCAGAAGGAAAGAAGAAGCAAAGAGGCCATATTTGCAGACTTCTCTTTATGTTTCACTGGCCAGAAGGGAGTCCCATGGCTTACTCAACTGCACGGGAGCTAGGAAATTAAGTGTTTAGCCTTTATTGTCTCTGTATTAGAAGTAGGCAAAGGAAAGAAGAGTTGGAAATGGACAAACTCAAGTTGAAAACTTGGATTTTCTCTGGATTCCAGTAGTATATTTTACTTTTTCACCTGCCCTGCAAACAACCGACGACCTGCTAGCTTTACAGATCATTCTGTATTTGAATTCTGAGTGTTATCGGATAGAACCCACAAAATTGTAAATAATGGAACTTTTACAAATTAATGGCACTAAGGCAGTCGGAGCTGTTAGTTCTTTATATTTTGTTTTCACGAGCCGCCTCTCCTATTCCCTTTGCTATTGCAAACCTTTAACACATCGTACCTTTTTTAAGTCCCCTTGTCAGATCCTCTTTACTCTCAACAGATTGCAGTCTCTTGCTTTTCGAAGAAAATTGAGACGATCACATACAAAGTTTCTCAATTTCCTATAATCAACCTTTCTCTTTTCTTTGTTTCCTTTCAGTTTTTGGACTAGAATCTACAGTTGTGGTCTTAACCTCACCCACATTCACTGTGCTGCAAATTACCTGATGTTTATTTCACTCATTATTGTATGCCAACACTTGTCATCGTGTGGTAGTAGGCACACCATAAATATTTGTTAAATGCTTATTGAAGCCTCCTTGCAGAACCTTGCTGCATCAATTATTCCTTTCCTCTCCTGAATCTTTTGCTTCTCCCTCTTCTACTTCCTATCTTTCAGTCTATATATACATTCAAACTGTTTTTTTCACCCTGAAAGTCAAAAAGAATCCCAAAAGAACAAAAATCTTCCTTCTCATGTACTTATATTCACCTCCTAGCTAACAGTTGATTTTCTCTTTCTGTACCAAACCAAACTCTCAAAATAATAATTTTCATTTTCAGTCTCTACTTCCATTTCTTCTAGTCATTTCTCAACTCATTGTTTACTGGCTTCAACTCTACCGTGTGAATGGAAGGTCCCTGATGATTTCCTACTCACAAAACGCACATGTTACTTAAGTTTTCTGTAGAATTAGTTACACATTTCCTATTTCTTGTAACTCTCTTCTGCCTTAAATTTTGTGATAGTAGGAATTTTTTGTTCCCCTCTCTATCATTTTTTTTTTTACTTCTGTTTGTATTCTTATCATCAGCAGTGTTGCCCAGGGCTCTGTGTGTGATCACCTTTTCTTTTCATTAAACATATACTCCTTGCAAGCTCTTACCAATACCAGGGATTCAGCGGCCACCCAAACAAAAATTGTTCCCAAGTCTGTATCTCTAGCTTCAACCATATCTTTCATTAAGACCTAAAAGAGGTAGAGGGATGAATCACATAAATATTTGGAAGAACAACATTTCAGGGAATGGAAATAGCATGTGCAAAGTCCCTGAGGTAGGAGTGTCTTCATCAAGTTCAAAGAACAGCAAGGAAGCCAGCGTGGCTGGAGCTGAGAGAGTGCAGGAAAAATTATTAGAAAACGAAGTCAGAGAAGCAGTGGGAGAGTGAAAGTCAAATCATGTAAGGCCTTATATGCCTTATACGATCATAACTTCGACTAGGAGTGAGATGAAAAGCCACTATGGGGTTTCAGCAAAGAAGTAATATACTCTGACTGAAGTTTTAAAAGGATCGCTTTGTGTTGAACATAGATTGAAAAGAGCAAAATAGAAATCAGGGCAACCAGATTAGGAGTCTATTGCAATAATTTAGGTGAGAGATGATGGTGGTGATCTGGTCAAGGGTAGCGACAGTCACGCAGCTGGTCATGAGTACATGTTGTTGGAGAACCAGCAGCATATGATGGCAGATTTGATGTGGGGTTCTGAGAAAAAGGAGAACTCAAAGAGTTTTGACCTGAGTCACTGGAATGATAGAGTTGAAATTTACTGAGCTGAGGACTACTGTGGGAAAAACAGATTTGGGGGAAGATTAGGAGGTCAGGTTTGGACCAGTTAAATATGAGCTATTGATTAGACAATCAAATGTGGAAGTCTTGAGGCAGCTGGATAAAGAATGGAGTTTAGTGGTTAAGTGGGACTAGAGATATAAATTTGAAAATCATAGTCCTGTAGATGGTATTTAAATTCATGAGGCTAGATGCGTTCATCACTGGAATGAAAATAAAAAGAAAAGAGAAACGCTTTAAGAACTGAGCCCTGGAGCAACCTGGTGTTAAAAGGTAGGGATGATGAGAATGAACCAGCAAAGGAATTAAGGAATGGCCACTCTGTAGGACGAAAATTAGAAGAGTGTGCTGTCTGAGAAGATGACTGAAGACATGTTTCTGAAAGGAAGGGATTGACCATGTCAACTGTTGCTGATAGGTCAGTTAAGTTGAGGATTGAGTATTTCAATGGGCCAAAATAGCCAGAGGAAAGAAATACGCGTTTTTCTGTAAATGGCAGAGGAAAATGGGGCAGTAGCTAGAGAGAGAAGTGGGTTCAAGAAAATTTTGTTTTGTTTGTTAGATGACAGAAATAAAAACATGTTTGTAACTTGATGGGAAAGATCCAGTAAGGAGGGAATTTTGTTAAAGCATGGAGGGAAAGGGGAGAATTGCCGGAGTGATGTCCTTAAGTAGGTGAGAAGAGATGGATTCTAGTAGAGGAATTGTCCTTTGCTAGAAGCACAGTGAATTCATCCATAGTCATAGAAGAGAAGATAGAGTAGGATATAGATGTAGGCAGGTGGTAAATGTCATTGTGGAAGTGCATAGAAATATTCTTCAGATGGCTTCTATTTTATCAATAAGCAAACTGGGAGTGAGGATGGGGGTAAAAATATTAGAAGGTTCATGCTCTCATTACTTCTCTGCCCTCATCTCCTAGTTGTCTTGGGGAGGGAGAGAATGAACTAAGGAAATAAAGTATAATTGTCTGTCAGCATTGAGATTATGGCTCATAACTTTAAGTAAGACTAGTCAACGTGGTTGTATGCTTTTCTCTAGCAATCTTTGGTTGTGCAAATTCAGGCATGAATGAGCCAAACAGTTGGATTTAAGTAGTATTAACTATTATTATTATTATTTGGCCTGGAAGTTACAACATAAAGTTGAGGGACAACGGAGTCAACTGCTTTGTATGAAATAAAGTGGTGAGAATGACTATTATTTAAACTGAGTAAGAAGGAAAGTTATGACACAAGGGGTGTGAGGGATAGTAAACAGTGGTTGCATCAATGGACTATAGGCCAGGGGATGGAAGTTAAAGGACTGTTGGAGTTGGGGCACAAGAGGGAATGAAATGGAAAGATATAAGGTCGTGATTAGAGACAGTGGGGTGCTTGAAATTAAGATTATAGAAGGCTTATAGTTTTTGGGACCAGGTATGACTATGCAAGTACAAGGCTGAAAGGCTAAAGGAGTAAAACAGGTGGAGGACAGCATCATTGGAAGAGAGGAGGTCACGAATCTGAAAAGCTGGGCTAATGGAAGGAACATCTACATGTAAAGAATTATGAAGTAGTGGTGTTGAAGAATGTAAGAGGAAGCTAAACTCTTCAAGGAAGGAAGCAGTGACCTGAGAATAACAGATGACTGCAACAGGAAGAGTAGTGGTGGTACTATCTTGCAGCATGAAATTCAAGGTTAAAATTGCTCATCTTATGGTCACGCATGACCTTCTAGTTACCAAAAATTGATCTTAAGTTTTATATAGAATTTGTCATCACTTCCACTTTTATGAATTTTTTTTTTTTTTTTTTTTTTTTTTTTAGATTTTATGACTCTGGGATCTATTGGTCCTTTTACTTCTCTGTCAATTTCCACCCCAACACACGCCCTCTTTTTTTTTTTTTTGTTATCTCTTGAATTCTGCTTCTCAGTGGCAATTACCTAGGGGTCCCTACATGTCCTTTGTTTTCACACACTTCCTGGGTGATCTCACCAATCTCTTGGCTTCAGCTTCCACTCAAACGCATGTGGCTTCCAAATCTGTATCTCCAATCCCAACTATGCTCCGTTGCTTCCATCTTATATTTCTGGCTGCCTACCAAATAGCCCTTGGATGACCTTCAGGCAGCTTAACTTCATTCAAGACTGAATTAGTTGTCTTCCTCCCCAAACTTCCTTCTTCATTTTTGAATTTCAGTCTATCGCTCAGACACTGTTAACTCAGCATAGTCTCTCTTCCTCATCTCCCACATGCAGTCAAGTCACCAATGCCTATGGATTCTATTTCTGAAAAATGATTTCTATTTCTGAAATGCTAACACTGATTAAATCCAAATCTTTGCCTCCTTCAAGGCTATGTCTGCACTACAAAAAGCTGAGGAAGAAAAACAGAGGCAATGTCCTACCTTTATAAAAGTCTAGGAAATATAGTTTATTAGATGTTCTGTTTCTACAACACAGGAAGGCACATCTAAGGAAGATGGATTGGATGTTGAGTATCAATCCACTTTATTGACATATCCTGACACTCATTTCCATGGCTCTCTAGAAGAGCACATTGTAGGTTGAGAATCACTCTATTCTTGCGTACCCACACCAGGTAAGAAGTTATTGTTGCAGTTTATTATTATTTGTAAATTTAAAAAATGAAAGCAAAAGAAAAAGGAGAGAAAAATTTACTACCTAAGAGTAGCCTTCCTTGTCACCCTATTTAGATAGGCTTCTCCTTGCTGTTCTCTACTTCTTCATTAGTCAAATATTCACAGTATTTTGTATAAGGCATTATTTTGAGTGGTAGGAATACAGCAGTGATGAAAAGGGACACAATCCATGCTTTCACTAAACTTAGAGTCTACTGAGGGAGCTGCACAAAACAAAAACAAAAACAAAAACAAAACCTGTATAGAAATAATGTATTTTCCAATAGAGATCAGTGCTTTCAGAAGATAAAGGGTAACAGAACAGAATGAATGGGTGTGGGGAGACAGGGAACAATTTTAGGTAGGAAAATCAGGGAAAGCCTCTTTGAAGAGATGAAATTATAGTGTAGATACAAATGGTGAGAGGAAGCTAGCTAGATTAGGACTTGGAAGAAGAGAATTCCACAGAGAGAGAAGAGGAAGCATTAAGATCCTGAGTTGGTAAAAGCTTGACATCTTCAAAGACATGACTAAGATTTCCGAAGCCCTCTTTCATAACACATGTCATTGTATCTTGTGATATGTGTTACATGTGTTATAATAGATCCAAATAGGAACACACAAATATATGATATCATTTATATATTTGTAAACTGTCTTTATCCTTATGATCTGTTATCTCCTTAAGGATGGGGGCCATTTTTATCTTGTTCAAAGTCACATACCCAGTGTTTGTTTAGCAACTGGCACACAGTTGGCAGTTAAATGCTTACTAAGTGAATGACTAAATAATAACTATTTATTAAACAAATGATGTGTAGGATGCACTAATAGGTACTTTTTGCTTTCTAAATGTAATATTATAATATTGACTATGCCCTTTTAAACGGTACATTCTGCCCTCTATCACAGGCAGGCTCCTTTCCCGCACCCTTTTTCCCTTGAAATCTCTGTGCTAAGAAGTTAGATATTTGAATTAATTCCCCCTTGTGTCTTAAATTGCCATGAATTCACCCGGTGTTTTGGATTGTTGTCAGATCCTGAGAGGGTCTTTGAAAGGGATGTTCTACTTTCCTTGGGTCATTAGAAGTCAAAGGGAGAATGAAAAACAGAATTTAAGGTAATTATGAGGCATCCAGGAAAATATCCAGTCAGCAGAACCTAGGGAAACAAATCTAATTATGGGACTTAAGTAATAAGAGAAACCAAGCTAGGGAGAGGTACGGAGGAGTCAGAAAGAGAAAACTAGGATGATGTGACTGGCATTAAAAGGAGGGAAACCTCAGGGGTGGTGGGGAATTATAATGCCAAACGCTGCAGAGAGCACCAGAATGCAGAGAAAAGATCCCTGCCTCTAGAGGTTGGTATCCTTCAAGAGTGCAGTTTCAAAAGAGTGGGCTAAGGGTGAGGAAGTGAAAGCTCTGGACATGGCCATTCATTCTAGAGGTCTGCTAGTAAAAGGTCAGGTTAGATCGCCTCTGGGAAGGGGAAAGTCAGGGAGTCAGACTTGCTCCCTCCTTATTTGAGAAGTCACTTATCAGCCCATTCTTTGAAACCCAGGGTGAAATGTCTATTCAATGACCATGGACAGGGTAACCTTCTCTCTTTTCTGCATCCAGCTGTGGCCAGTTTCTTCATATCAACATATACAGTGGACCCTGAGGGAGGCTAAACACTAAATTCTTCAGGTAAGTGTCTTAAAGCCACATGGGGTTCAGGTGTTGGTGGGGTTGGGAGGGGGTGTGGACAAGGGAGATCAGACACTGTTATTTTGGGAGTAATGTGCTCCTTTGACCAACATGAAGTGGGGCAAAGCTTCATGGTGTAGGTAAGAGGCTGGAAACTTAACTATTTTCAGTACTAGGCAGGTATCATAAGTGAGTGAAGTAGGCAGGGCAGGCCGGGGGTGAAATGTGAAGTGCAAGCCCCGTTTAGTATAGGACAGAGGCTATGCAGCACCAGCTAATCGTTGCCTCGTAGGGATGTGGTTCCGGTATGTGTAAGGCACAGAAGCAGGAAGGAGAGTCTGGATTATTCTAGGAGCCAAATAAAGAACAGTGTGGCTGGAATGCTGTGAAAGAAGGAGTAGAGATGTGAGTAGGGGTCTTGTAGGCCATGTCAAGGCTTTGTGGCCACCCAGTGGATATGACTGGGGACTGGCAGAGAGGGAAGAGTATTTTTATTCCCGTTTATTACCTTCCCAGGACAGCCAATAATAGCCTTCTTACCTTAATCAAAGTAGTTTAATAGGGTTACCATTTCCTCAATTCTACAATAAAAATATTAAAGAACAAGCTTACCTCCTGGGCAAAGAAATTTTGTTTTTTTGGTAGGAATTCTGTAAGCATTGCATGATTTTTTCCCTGCTTGCAAAAGGCATACTTTATCTTTTGGAAATGGGACATCCAGGTCTTAATGTATTTACCTTCAGAACAATAGATTATGTTTTTGTTGATTAAATCCGTTTGTTGGTTAAATTCACAAGAAAACAAAAACGATTCATTACACGGTGAATATTGAGTAGTTTTCAGTTTTGTGAAGAAGATCGGTCCGTGTCCCACAACAATGGTACCATTTACTGAAATGAAAAAGCATAGTAGAATAAAAGACTTGATGAAAGAAATCAAGAGTTTTGATTTTTTTTTTTTTAAGACAGAATTTCACTCTGTAGCCCAGGCTGGAGTGCAGTGGCATGATCTTGGTTTACTGCAACCTCTGCCTCCCGGGTTCAAGTGATTCTCCTGCCTCAGCCTCCTGAGTAGTTGAGATTACATGCGTCTGCCATCACGCCTGGCTAATTTTTGTATTTTTAGTGGAGACAGGGTTCCATCATGTTGACCAGGCTGGTCTCAAACTCCTGACCTAAAGTGATCCACTTGCCTTGATCTTCTAAAGTGCTGGGATTACAGGTGTGAGACACCGCACCTGCCCAAGGGTTTTGACTTTTTAAAAAACTTTGATATGCCTACCAGATATGCAAATGGAGATGCCAAGTAGGCAGTTAGTGAGGTAAACCAGGAGGTCAGGACTAAAGATGTGTTTGGGAACCTTTAGCTTATAAATGGCATTAAGGCAATAGGAATGGCTGGCATCAGATAAGAAGAGCACATAGATGTAGAAGTGAAAGGGACCCACATGTGAGCCTTAGCTCTAGTCTTTACACTTGATCTTAGCCAAAAGGCTGAGAAGCGATAGCTCTAGTCTTTACTTGTGCTGCAGAGGAGGAAGTGGATCTTCAAAGAGCCCAAGAAGCAGCTAGGAAGGAAGGAGTAAAACTAGGGGAATGCAGTGCTGCAGAAGCCAAGAGAATAGAATGTGATATTTATAATGAAAAGGGGGAAGGTTGAAAAGATTGAAGGAAATAGAAGGGTCAGGAAGTCTATGCTTTAGTAGTTGGTCTATAATGACACGTGAGCTTAGTTTTTCTTATGAGTTATTTTCTTACTCACCTCTTAGACAGCCATAGATATGCCCTTAGTTTTGTTTTGTCTGTGATCCTCCCCAGGGCAGTCCAGACTCAGGGTAGATTCTGGTAGATTTCCCGCTCTAGATGAATTAGTAGTGCATTCCATGACATATCCCCTAATTTTCTTGCTGGTTTGGGCACCCTAGATGTTGCAAGTATTTTTCTACCTGCACTAACTTTACAGATTATTCCTTCTCCCACTCTGAAGAACCTTGGAAGTCTTCAAAATTTGATCCCCTTGAAAGGAAAGCATTCTCTTACCTGCCCAGTGGGATTTCCCCTGAGCTTCAGGTCATCTTGCACGGACATGGCAGTAACCCTCTTTTTTCTCTTTTCTTTGAAGTTTCCATGAATCTATTCCTTGGAAACTCATCCTTCTTCCCGATTAAGCTTCTCTATCTTGCCCTACTCCACTGACTAATAATGTAATTGAGAGCTGGTATTTGAGATTAATTAACTTTGACGAGCTTTGTTTTTCTTTTTTATTGTTTTCAGCCATTATTTCAGTTCTTCCCCACTCCAACTCCCCAACCCCTTCCCTCTGAACCTTGTGGTCTTGAGAGCTGGTCTCTGTCACATGTCTTGTTGTGCTGAAGGTTTGTGAGATGATTCTGTATAACTTAGTTATAATAATTAATTTATACTGTTATTAATTTGTACAAATATATCATAATACCAACAATGCTGACTGACATTTATTGAGCTCCTTTATGTGGCTGAGAGTTATGCTAAGGGCTCCAGGTGTATTGCCTTATTTCATTTTAATAAAAATCCATTACGTATTCATTTATTTATTAAAAAAATTTATTGAACACTTGCCATATGCTAGATATGCCAGGGTTACAGTGATAAACAAAACAGTCATTGTCTTTGTTCTTAAAGAGCTTAGGGTATACTCGGAGAAATAGACATTAAAAAAATAAAAATAAATATTTAACGATGTGATAAATGACACAGAAGGTATAACAGAATAATAAGATCTATTTATTTTGTTTTATTTTATTTATTTATGTTTTTTGAGGCAGTGTCTTGCTCTGTCACCCAGACTGGAGTACAGTGGTACAATTTTGGCTCACTGCAACCTCTGCCTCCTAGGTTCAAGTGATTCTCCTGGCTCAGCCTCTGCAGTAGCTGGGATTTTAGGCATGCACTACTATGCCAGACTAATTTTTTTGTATTTTTAGTAAAGATGAGGTTTCAACAAGTTGGCCTGCTGATCTTGAACTCCTGGCCTCAAGTGATCTGCAGACCTCGGCCTCCCAAAGTACTGGGATTATAGGCATGAGCCACAGCTGCCAGCCTAGATGATTCATTTTAGATAGAGTGATCTGGGAAGGTCTCTCTTAGGAGGTGACATTTAAGTTAAGAGCTAAACAATAGGAGGACCCCAGCATGCAGACGAAGGGCCTGCAGACAGATGTAAATAACTAACATAAAGAACTTTTCCTTTAATAGAGGAGCTGAGAAGATCAGGGAGGCTACATAGAGGGTGTTGGAAGGGGAATGCTAGATGAGGCTGAAGTTGGACTAGAATAACTAGGGCCATGGAAACTGGATTTCATTCTGAGGGCATTGGGAAGTCTACAGGGTTTTAAACAGCAACTGAAGGATCCAATTTATATTAAAAACATTATTCTGGGCCGGGTGTGGTGGCTCACGCCTGTAATCCCAGCACTTTGGGAGGCCGAGGCGGGTGAATCATGAGGTCAAGAGATCGAGACCATCCTGGTCAACATGGTGAAACCCCGTCTCTATTAAAAAAATACAAAAAAATCAGCTGGGCATGGTGGCGCGTGCCTGTAGTCCCGGCTGCTCGGGAGGCTGAGGCAGGAGAATTGCCTGAACCCAGGAGGCGGAGGTTGCGGTGAGCCGAGATCGCGCCACTGCACTCCAGCCTGGGTAACAAGAGGGAAACTCCATCTCAAAAAAAAAAACAAAACAAACAAACAAAAAAAACATTAGTCTGGCTGTCTTGTGGAGAGTGGGTTGGAGAGGGACAAAAAACAAAAGCGAGAAGAATTGTTCTGAGGTTAAGGTAGGATTCCAGGTTGGAGGTGGTGATACAGGATGGTGGTCAAGGAGTTGGGGGAGAAGTGGAAGGTCCAAGAAATATTTTTGAGGTAGAGTCCAAAGGGCCTGGTGACAAAGACGCTGGAGTTAAGGATGACTTAGATTATTGGCTTAAACAATGGAGCTGATATGATACCATCCTCTTCCTTTTTCTGTCTGTGAGACTAAGGCTCCGCGAGGTTAGGCAATACGTCCCAGGAGATTCGTCTATTAAGTAATGTACAAGTTGAGCATCCCATATCTAAAAATCCAATGTCTGAAATGCTCCAAAATCTGAGACTTTTTGATCACCCACATGAATGAAACTCAAGGGAAATGCTCATTGGAGGATTTTGAATTTCAGATTTTTGGATTTGGGATACTCAACCAGTAAATACAATGCAAATATTTCAAAATCTGAAAAAAATGGAAATCTGAGACAATTCTAGTCCCAAGCATTTCAGACCAGGGATGCTCAACTTGTATCAGGATATGAGCATGGGCCTATCCAACTCCAGAGACTACACATGTAACAAATACACTGTATTATTTCTCAGTAAGTCACAATCCTGCTGCTTTCTAACAGGAGAGAAGTGATTGTCTTCTGGATTATAAACTCTCTGTCAACCATAATTCCATTTGCTTATTTATCAAAGAGAGAGTCAATCTGCTGGTGTGTTATCTTTAGCATGTTTTGGTCTGAAGTGAATTGGAAAATATCGTCTGAGCCACCTGCTGGAAGTGATGTTGTCCTTAGGTGTTTGACGTGGGTAAGCAGGTTTAAATCCGAAGGAGTGGAGATGATAATCCTATCCCAGATATTCAAATTCTGTTGGTGGGCAGAAAAGCAAGCTTGCTGCTCTTTGTTCTCTTCCATGGGATCAGAAGGTGCGTTATTCTTGAATTCCTTTGAGGCCTTTCAGCAGCTTACATGACATTGTCAAAGGCAGTTGCCCTGGAAGAAGTGGGTTTACTCTGTGGGAAAAAGAGGAAGATGAAGTAGGTTAATAGGAACTGGAACCTCAGCCCACCCCTCATGGCTACGAGAGAGGATTGGAGACTAGTGACAGGCAGATAGTAGAGATATTGAGAGCATAGGGCAGGATTAAATTTAAAAAAACATGTAGGTTGAAAATTCAGTTAGGCATGGTGATCCTAGTATGAAATAACTTCTTGGATATGTTTTGGTGATGTCCCAAGACTTCTGTATGCTGTTGGTATTTGTGCATCTGTAAAATGACCCTTTTATTTTTACTTTATTTGCAAAATCATAGGTCTGTGGAGAGAGGTGAGAATATAAAAACATGGAGCAATCATGGGCTTACCTCTTTGGAATCATTAATTGTGGAGTAAATCGTGAGAAGATTATTTTCTATAGGTGTTGAGGTTTCCATTTCCTGTAAAAATAGTCATGGTAATTTGGCTTACACAGAGACAAAGAGACTAAATGCATAGACATATTCTTAGGAAAGGCTGTGTGACCAAAAAGAGCATATGTCAAAGTTCTTCCAGAGGAAGGCCAGGGAATGTTTAGTGGGAGACCAAACACTGCTAGCTTTCAGACCTGTGAAGGTTTACTGGCATTTCCTGAGCCCCAAGCAGATGAGCAACACGGCAGCAAACCAGTGGGTCAAGAGCCAGAGAAAGGCAACCTTGCTGTATGGAGGGAAGGAAGCATTCTTGTCCTTTGTCCAACTCTGCTTTCCTTCCTCCATTTTTAAGGACAGACTTATATACCACAGTTATATTTTACGTTGTGTCTCAAATTTTTGCTAGCTATAACTGGAACTGCCCATTTTGCCTGCTCCATCTTCTGCTATAATTCTAACTGCCTTATCATTATGTCATTGGGGTCTCCTCAAGCATGGGGAATAGGAGCATTTGGCCTTAAGAATGGCTCTGCCTGGAATGCACATTCCAGAAATAATAGCAGAAGTCCCTACGCCCCTCCAAGAACCTGCTCAAATATTTTGACACTTTAAATTAATTAAGAAGTATTTAGAGAATTATCAAGATCTTGGCTGGGCACAGTGGCTTATGCCTGTAATCCCACCACTTTGGGAGCCTGAGGCAGGCAGATCACTTGAGCTCAGAAGTCTGAGACCAACCTGGGCAACATGGTGAAACCCTGTCTCTACAAAAAATAGAAAAATTATCTTGATGCTTGTAGTCTCAGCTACTTGGGAAGCTGAAGTAAAAGGGTCACATTAGTCTGGTTGAGGCTGCAGTGAGCTGTGATTGTGCCATTGCACTCCAGCCTGGGTGACAGAGTGAGACTCTGTCTCAAAAAAAAAAAAAAATTGTCAGCTGGGTGCGGTGGCTCATGCCTATAATCCCACCACTTTGGGAGGCGAAGGCAGGAGGATCACAACGTTAGGAGATTGAGACCATCCTGGCCAACATGTTGAAACCCCGTCTCTGCTAAAATACAAAAAATTAGCTAGGCGTGGTGGTGGATGCCTGTAGTCCTAGCTACTCAGGAGGCTGAGGCAGGGGAATAGCTTGAACCTGGGCAGCGGAGGTTGCAGTAAGCCGAGATCCTGCCACTGCACTCCAGCTGGGCAACAGATCAAGACTCCATCAAAAAAAGAAAAAAATCAGAAACTCTCCAAAGTACCTTTTGTTTTTCTTTTTGTTAAAAAGAAAGCTAATAAATTTGTGGAAAATTAGTTTTTTGGTTTGTTGGAGAGTTAATTGACTTGTCTTCAAGAGGAATTTGGAAAGGCAGTAGAAATGTTTAAGCAACTGAGAGTACCCCTTCTTGCTCCCTGTCATCAAGGAGCATGCTTTGCAAATAATCGAAGGGAATCCAAGACTTCTAGCTAGATCATTGTTTCTATCATATGGAAAATGCTGAGCTTTCCTGCCTTATTTTTCAGAAGACATGAAAACTAGCCTCTCAAAATGTATAGTATTATTTAGAGACATGCCACCTGCAGGTCCTTTATTTAGGGGTGGTGGGAAGTTGCTGATGCATGACAGATGAGTTACTGATGCTTGATCAAAGCATCCTGTTATGTTGCTAGATGGGTGGAGAGGAGTGAACCATTGCTTATAGTTTAGTGGCCTCTACTGTGCCCCCTTCCCCTCTTGAGGGACTACTTCTGAGCTCCCCCTAAGACCCCTATAACCACAGTGAGAAGCCAGGCTTCTGCTGTGGAGCTGCATCCACTGGAAACTTTCAAACTTAGTGGAACCCTGACCCATTCAGCAAGTATTTACTGATCATTATGCTAGGATATGGGGGAAGAGAGAGGAAGACATAATTTGTACTTTCAGGCAGCTTGTAATTAAGCTGAAGGGACAAGACTTACTGAAGCATCAAGCAGCTGGAGAACAGTGTGAAGCCGGGTATGAACAAGGATTCCCTTAAGGGCGAGAACGGCAGACACCAGAATGGTCTAGCACATAACTTTGCAGCCCCTGTCGCTGTCTTCTCCTCCCCTCAGTGGTCATTTGATCAGTCAGATGGTTATGGTGGTAAGTTTGTGAACAATGGCTGTAAAACTGACAACAATGGGGCATAAAGCTGAAAGGACTCACCCTTGTTGAATGAGTGACTGAAGCATACACAGTGTTGTTCACTGGAGAGACTGAAGCATCGCCTGTGTTCCCCGCGGACTCTGCTGTTAACACAGGAAGGCACAGTCAGTGGCAGAAGGACTCTGGGACTGCTATTCCAGGACCTCACCCTCCCCAGAGCACACGGTGTCCCCAGATAGGCAGGTGTTTGACGCGTTTCATTTCCTGAGGGATCATTCATTCTTGATAGTCTTTGGAGTTCTGGGTTGGCCTTCTCAATCATGTGGTCAATATCTAACCACATCTCTTGGGGTAGGAGGTAGTACTGTGGTCCCCTAAAGCTTCAGAGTCTCCCCCAGGCTGCACATGTGGGTCAGGAAGCTCCTGGGACCACATGGTACTGCCTATGGAAGGGCTAGAGACAACTTGCTGGCAAACATAATGGAGCCAGTTATTTCACATATGGGATATTATTGAGCTTTTCAGAGTCCCCTGTAGTAGATTTGATTATTTTGGAGATGAGAAACTGGAGGCTCAGAAGGCTTAGCTGACTTGGGCAAAGTGACACAGGAAGTGATGGAACAGGAACTCAATGCATGTCTTCTGACTTCAAACCTTATGCCTTTTCCTCCACAAGTGATGTCATGCATCACTCACGCATGAAATGAGACCCAAAGCTATTCTGAGTCCAGAGCCCGTGTTTGTGTTTCTATCATGTGTTCTCTTTCCACTGTGTCTCTTCATTGTCCAAACTCTGGCTGAACAGCAGTGATGCGGTCAGGCAGTTTGGTTTTGTGCCTCGGATGCTGTAATCCTGCCTGTGCCCTGGACTTGCTGGGTAACAAGGGAGGATCCCTTTCACTGGCACTTAGTTTCTCCATCAGCAGGGTAGTGAATAAACCTGATATCACCAAGAGAAACTGTGTGAGTGACTGGTTCGCATGCTTGTGCCTGTGAACCCTATAGGACCCATGATTATAGTTCATCTTCCCTCACACCTTGTGGCCTGAGTAATGGCATTCTGACTCTCTCCTATCTCATTATCCAGCCCTCTGCTATCCCCTTTTCTCTTCCATTTGGTTCTTCCCACCTACTTTATGACAGAGAGTTAAGAGTCTGAATGCTCACCGGGACCACGTGTTTGCTGAATAGACAAAGGAAGGGAACCTGAAAAATAAAACAAAAACATTGAACTGTGTGACAGCAGTGGGAGAGGCATTTCACCCCCAGCCCCATGGTTATTGGGATATTGTGGGAGGGGACCCAAAAGGGAGAGCAGGCAGCCCTGAGGCAGGGTCCTTCTTTTCTCAGTAGGTCACTTCCCTTAGGATATTAGCAGGTACATGATCACACCCAGGGATCATCCCAGTGGACCAGCTGAGCCAGGGTTTGCAGCCTCCTTCCCTCCTCCTGTCCTCCACAAAAGATCCTTGGGAAACAGAGGTTCCAAACTCTCAAACCCTGGAGGCTTGGAGAAGAGACAAGCAGAAAGAAAGGAAACCTGCTCTTCTTTTCTTCAAAACAAGTAATAGCACGATGATGAATATGATGACTATGCCTGCCCCAAGAATCACAGCCAGAATCATATTGGTATCTGTATATTGATTTTCAACATCTGAAAAGAGAAAAAAGAAATGACATTGAGACACATCAAGTGAGGTCAACTGTTCTTGGAGCCTCCATGGAGCCTCTTCTAGTCCATCTTTGGGGGCTGGGTAGGTTTTTCTATACCCAGAGGCTCTGGGGTTGGAGTCCTGTGTGGCAGGCAGGGGAGGGTGGGACCCAGTGGAGTCAGGGAGGGAAAGCAACCCTGCCTTCCCAGGCCTTTGGTCTTGGGTTCTGAGTGTGTTGGAGGAGGGATTGGGGAATGAGGAGGAAGGAAGGTGAGTCCTCTGGGAATACTGAAAGATGCAGAGCTCCAGAGGGCATCCGTCCCCCCCAGCAGCATTTTCTGCCTCCCACTGGGCCACTGTTTTGGAAATTATGTAGGGTGTGAGGATGCACTAAATCCCACAGCTGCTCAAGGCTCTCAGATCTGAGGCAGGCTGTTACCTCCACAAAGCTTCTGGGCAGAAACAGAGAAGGATAAATTGCTGACGGCATTCTCTGCTATGCAGGTGTAGTCCTGTTCACTGGAATTCCTGGGGTCCCAGGAGATAGTGAGGTTTGGCTCACTTAGAAGTGTCTTTCCCAAGGCCTCCCATTTGAACGAGATGTTGTCATTTGGATCCTCCACAGAACAAGTCAGATGGATCTCACAGATCCTATTCCGAGATAGTTGACTGTGATTGGTAACTTGTATGTTCTTCAGTTTTCCTGTTTGCCGAGAAAAAGAAAAGACCCAGATTAAGGGCAAATGTCTTGGCTCAGCCCCCTGTGAAAAATATCCTTTACCTCAATGTTTTGTATTTCACCTTTGTTGTATGTTACGGCCTGTAAACTCTGTAAATGACTCTGCTTATATTGCCCAATTGATGTTAGGAAGGTCTGGGGTGACCAAATGATGTGGGACATCAGTATGGGTCAGGATAGCCAGTGGGAGAAGTGGGAAGGGAGAGAATGGGGTTTCCGTCAACTAGTGTAATTTTGGGGTGGTCACTTTGTATTCCTTGGCTCCAGTTTATCCCTGGAGTCCCTTTGAGTCCTTGCACTCTACCAGAGAACTCTGAGGGCATCTCCATGAAGTCAGAAGCCAAAAGACCAGCTGCAAGAGCCCTGTTTCCTCTGTTATCAGAATTCCCTTACTGGGGTGGAAGATGGAAGTGTCACTTCCTTGGGGAATTACAGCTCCCATCAATTTATGGGGATCCTGGTTCCCACTGTATCTAAAGATGGTTCCAGTAGTGAGAAAGAGACTCAGATGTAGAAGGTCAGCAAGACAGAAAGGAAAGTGCTGAGAACCAAAGAAGTGGGGAAGGAAGAAGTGAAGAAGCTGAGAAAGCAAGCAGGTATTTCTGGGGGCAAAGAAGTGCAGCATATTCAGGCCTGTGAGATGAAACATGATGCAGAAGACTATTTCTGAGAGCGAAGACTAGGAAATATTGCCTAGTAAGCTGTCAGTAGCTGTGAACCAATGGGAACACAGGAGCAAGACAGAAAAGGCCACTGACTTAGCCTTGGCCTGAGGGTTGAAGTAAAGATGACACAACCAGGAACAGGATGACTCAAATTCTCTGATTAGAAGAGACAGAGTAGGCCGGACATAGTGGCTCACGCGTGTAATCCCAGCACTTTGGGAGGCCGAGGCGGGTGGATCACTAGGTCAAGAGATCGAGACCATCCTGGCCAACATGGTGAAATCCCGTCTCTACTAAAAATACAAAAAAATTAGCTGGGCGTGGTGGCACGCACTTGTGGTCTCAGCTACTCGGGAGGCTGAGGCGGAAGAATCGCTTAAACCCAGGAGGTGGAGGTTGCAGTGAGCCAAGATTGCGCCACTGCACTCCAGCCTGGTGACAGAGCAAGACTCTGTCTCAAAAAAAAAAAAAAAAAAGAAGAGACAGAGTAGTACTTTAAGCTGAGTAGGGGTTGTGGAGCATCTGTACTGAAATCTTGCCAGAACAGAGTTTTCATGTATGGGAAGAGTCTTGGATTTGGAGTCAGGAAGACCTGAATTAAGATCACGGCTTTCTCATTTCCTGGCTACATGACCATGGACAAATTACTGCTATCTCTAAGCCTCAGTTTCCTTATATGTGAGACTAGGTAATAATATCTACTTCTCAGGTAAACCTGAGGAATAGCTGAGACAGTGCCTAGCGCAGGGACGGCAAGTATTTGGCATGAAAATGACATCTCCCTCATCTCATGTTGATGGCTGAACAAAAAAATCCATCTTGCTACCTTTTTCCACTTAATGAATATGTAAGAACATTTCCACAAGTATGTAAGTATATAAGTATATCTCAAACTCAGCATGTTCAAAAGGAATCCTGTTTTTCTCTCCCAAACCTTCTCAACCTGCAGTTTTACCTATCTGACTTGATGACAACTGCCTCCTTGCAATTACTGAGACGCAAACCCCTGGAGTTATCACTGACTCATATCTTCATCTCATACTCCCACATCAGGAAATCCTGCTGGCTCTACCTTCAAAATATGTCCAGAATGCAACCCCTTCTCACCATCTCCACTGCTACCACCGCGATCCAAGCTAGCATTAACTCTTGCCTGAGTTATTGCAATGGCCTCCTAATTGGTCCATTGTACCCTTCTCCCTTAAAGTCTATTCTCAACAGAGCAGCAGAAGAAATCCTTTAGACAAGTAAGCCACATCATATTACTTGTTTGCAAAACCATTTGATGGTTCTCAGTGTCACTGAGAGTAGAAGCCAAAGTCTTTGTGGTGGCTCTGAGTCCTTATGTAATGTGGCCCCTGTTTCCTTTCTGGCCTCGTTTTCTATTACCCTCCCCCGTTCTCTGCTCCTGGATGTTTGGCCTCCATGGTGTTTCTTGTGTAGGCCAGGCACAGGGGACCTGGCTACTTATGCTGGATGGCTTGTCTTCCATGTACCTGCGTGGCCCACTCCCTCACTTCCAACAAGTGAGGCCTGTTCTGATCACTCCCTTTAAAATTGTCCTTTCTTCCCTGGCACTCCTGATGCTTCTTATGCTGTTCTAATCTCTCCTTTGTTCATACCACTCAGGGCTTGCTTACATGCTATATCATTTGTTTGTGTGTTATGTGAATTGTTTGTTACCTGCCTCTACTTCCCTTCCGGAATGTAAGCTCCATGAGGACAGTGACCTTTGTCTGTTTTGCTCACTGATGTATTCAGGTGCCCACAACAGAACCTGGAATATTACTTGAGTCTATCAAATATTGTTGACTCAATTAATAAACTTAACATGGCTTCAACATTTTCTTAACCCTGAACTCTAGGGAGTTGTATTATTTTGTTTTCACACTACTATAAAGATACTACCTAAGAATGGGTAATTTATAAACAAAAGAATTTTAATTGACTCACAGTTCTGCATGGCTGGGGAAGCCTCAGGAAACTTACAATCATGACAGAAGTGCAAGGGGAAGCAAGGCACATCTTGCATGGCAGCAGGAGAGAGAAAGAAAGCAAGGAAGTGCCACACTAAAAACCATCAGCTCTCTTGAGAACTCACTATCATGAGACCAGCATGGGAGAAATCTCCCACATGATCCAGTCAGCTCCCACCAGGACCCTCCCTTGACATGTGGGGATTCCAATTCGAGATGAGATTTGGGTGGGGATACAGAGCCAAACCATGTTAGTGGTCACTCCTAATTAACTGGCATTGGCCCATAAAATCAAATCTTTGCCATCCGTATCCTGGCACATACCAAGAGATTGATCAATGTTAAAAATAAAACTTACATAGCTTATACCTTGAAATCCCTTTGCACTATTGTAAAACTAGCTGGTGTACTGACGTAGCTTACACAATTCTTTGTGTATGTGCCTTGGAAGGAGATGGCACTCCAAAAAGCCCTGAAAGAGATTAGCGTTGAGCCTCAAGAGTGTGGTTGTTTCAAGAGAAGTCATAGCTGGTCTTCTCAACAATGTTAGAGGAACATTATCTCAGTAAATGTGATGGAGCCTGGTACCCATTTCAGGCTTTCCATTGGATGACTCCTTCTTCTCTCCAGTGTCCTACACTGCCTTGACAATCACTGATCACCCAGGGTGATTCTGCCGGTAGTAGGTTGAATAAAGACCTCACAAAAGATCTATGTCCTAATTCCCAGAATCTGCATATTACCTTATTGGAAAAAAGGGTCTTTGCACATGGAAGTAAGTTATATGAGATTATCCAGTATAATCTGGAGAGGCCCCAAACCCAGTGACAAGTGTTTCCATAGGAGAAAAGCAGAGATGTTCGCGACAGACAGAAGAAAAGGAGGCAGTGTGACCATGGAGGTAGAGATTGGTGTGAGGCAGCCACAAGCAAAAGAAAACCCAGGAGTGTTGATAGCTACCAGAAACTGGGAGAGGCAAAGAGCGGATTGACCCCTACGGCCTCCAGAGGGAGCGCAGCCCTGCCTACACTGTGATTTTGGACTTCTGGTCTTCAGAACTGTGAGAGAATATAAATTTCTGTTACGCCACCTACTTTATGGTATTTCTGTCCCAGCAGCCTCGGGAAATTAATACATAGCCTCAGGGCAATTTTCCCCTTTTAGTTAGAATCTCTTATATAGTTTTCCAGACATCATCTCTTTCCCATTACATTTATCTGTTTGGTGTTCTATTCTTCAAGGACATGACTTTGACTAATCTAACACAATACACCTGCCAGATATTCCGGGGATACTAAAAGTTAACATGTAATCTGTCTTTGAAGACATTCCATTTAACAGTCCTTTTTTGAGAGCCATGTCTTAACCCCAAGGACTCTGAGTGAATTTGAGACACCACAGGCCCTCAAGTGGATAAGAATTAAAGAATTTTAGTGGCCTTTAGTGTTGCCTGGTCTGATTGCCAATTTAATGCTCGAATCTCCTGCTAAGTGATTATAAAACCATTAATGGCATCTCTGAATGTTACTGATTGCTAGAAAGGTTTTTTCTGATATTGACTCATAAGCAATCTCATCATAGTTTACATAATTTTATGATGATAACATTTTCATTCTTTTTCATCTTGAGAAGGCAGATGGTTGACTGGTGATTAATATGAGCCATCTGGGGAAAATATTGTTAAAAATTAAATAACCTTGGCAGAAAGGATGTTTCTCATTATCAGTTTATCTTTGCAGAGCACTTTCTAGGTAGACCACTGTTCTGTACAGAGACCACTCTACTGGGTCAGACTAGCCTTTGTGAAAACGGAGGTGTCGTGGCAGGGCAGTTATGTGGGAAGTGCTGCCACCACTATCTCTGTGACTTGTAGGCAAGTCACTGTGACTGAGGCTGTACCTCAGGGGTAAGGTCTGTAGCTACCTCATGGAGCCTTTGTGAGAATTACATGGCAAATACATGTAATGCACAAGGCAACACTATCATAAATATTTCATTTCCATTACTTCTACTACTCTGCTGGTTGAAAACGACTGTTTTATTGGAGTGAAGTAATTTTGGGCTGTAACACAGACTTAGGTCTGTCCTCAGCTCTGTCACTATCTGACTCTGTAATGTTGACTTGACACTGACTCAATGACTCCAAATACCACACTCTATACTACTAGGCTATAGTGCACATTTGAAGTCACATAGGATTGAAATACATGTATATTTTTCCATTCCTATGGAATTAAACCCCATGTTTTGACTCACTGAATATCCTCAGAGTGTAACTGGACACTTTTACAGTGGTCTCTGAAGACATCTGGGCACTGTAAGAGCCTGTGTCTTCCATCTCCAGGTTGCTGAGTTGCAGGGAGTAGGACTGGGTGAAGTTCAGTCGCTTTCTCCATTTCGGATTAGTCACGTGGATTTGTGGACTTTTGGCTTCACAGGGTGCTATGAAGGCAATAGATGTTCCATTGTAAAGCCAAGTAATGGTCTTGATCGTCTCTCCTGCAGGAAACTCCAGGCGAAGAGTTATTGACTCCCCCAGAACCCCATTCACCATCAGTGGGGTTGAGCTGGTTTGTAAAACTGGATTCCCTGTAAACACAGAAGGAAAAGGTTTTAAAAAATGTTCCTGACAAAATCCCTGCCTAGTCCTTCACCCTTTCGCCTAACTCTGCCAGTCTGTTAGAGCTCTCTGATACCAAAACTCAGAGACATGACAGAGTAGGAAGGTTTAAGGAGATGTTTCTAAATGGATAATCAGAGTCCCAGAGCTCCACCTCCAGCAAAATGTCAGACACTCTTGGTTAGTAGGCAGCTGGTCTGGATGAAACTGGCCCAGTCCACACTGGGTCCTACACTGGCAGGTCACTCCCAGGTCATGACTATACTTTGTGACCCCAGCCTCTGAATTCCTTGGGCATTAGGTTGAGGGGGACAGGAAACTATTATAGACTCCAAAAAACTGCAAGTCTTTGCTGATAAAGTGTAATTAAAGCCTGACATTTACTGATTACCTATTGTGTGTCCAATATAGTAGGCTTGTGCAATTTAGAAGGTAACAGAGACTAATATCAGGGATTTATAGCATAGTCAGTTGTTCTTATACATTATTTCATTGGTGCTGACAACAATTCTGTGAGGCAGGCAGGATGGATATTACTGCTTCCATTTATAGATAAAGGAACTGAGCCACAGAAAGGTTAGCTAATTTTCCCAAGGTTGCACAGCTAAAGAATAGCAGAGTCAGAATTCAAACTCAGGTCGTCTGACACCAATGACTGTGCTCTTTTCATGATGCCAGAAGGTACTTTTTATTCTCTCAGAAAGATTATAATGTAGTTGTTGAGGAGATAAAATGGATACATATAGAAATAATGAATATAATTTCGAAGTAACACACGATAGCATTATTGTGAGCCTATTCAGAACCATCAAGGTTTAAGCAAAAAAGGTGAAATGATCACAATGATTCTTAAAGAAGATGCTTCCTTAGCATCCTTTCCCAAATTCTTAGCAATTATCACACTATTTTGTAGTCTTGTTCACCTGTTTGCTTAACTGGCTTAATTATCCTTGCATGTCAGTATTCAGCACCGTGTCTGACACGTAGTAGAGTCTGTGGAAATGTTCAAGTGGGTCAATGAATAAATAACCATAACCATTACCTCAGCCTTCTCAGGGTCTCTTGCTTTTTTTTTTCTTAAAAATTTCAACTTTTATTTTAGATATGGGGGTACATGAGGAGGTTTGTTCTATGGGTATGTTGCACCCAGATAGTGAGCATAACAACAAACAGGTAGTTTTTCAACTCATTACCTGCTCCCTTCCTTCCCGTCTAGTAGTACACAGCGTCTGTTAATACCATGTTTATGTCCATGTGTGCTCAATGTTCAGCTTCGACTTATAAGCGAGAACATATACTATTTGGTTTTCTGTTCCTGTGTTAGCTTGCTTAGGATTATGGCCTCCAACTCCATCCATGTTGCTGTAAAAACGTGATTTTATTCTTTTATATGGCTGTTTAGTATTCCATGGTGTATATGTACCATATTTTCTTTATCCAGTCCATCACTGATGGGAACCTAAGTTGATTCCTTGTCTTTGCTATTATGAATAGTATAGGGATGAACATACAAGTGTATGTGTCTTTTTGGTATAATGATCTATTTTCCTTTGGCTATATACTCAGTAATGGGATTGTTGGGTTGAATGGTAGCTGTGTTTTAAGTTCTTTGAGTAATCTCCAAACTGCCTTCCACAATGAAAATTTACATTTCCCACTAATGGTATATGGCTGTTTCCTTTTCTCTGAAGCCTCACCAAGTGGGACCTAACACCTACTTTTTTGTTTTGACTTTTTAATAATAGCCATTCTGACAAAAAACTGTATTAGTCCATTTTCACACTGCTAATAAAGACATACCCAAGGTTGGTCATTTATAAAGGAAAGAGATTTAATTGACTCACAGCTCCACAGGGCTGGGAGGCCTCAAAATCATGGTAGAAGGTGAAGGAGGAGCAAAGTCATGTCTTACATGGCAGCAGGCAAAGAGAGTGTGTGCAGGGGAACTCCCCTTTATAAAACCATCAGCTCATAAGACTTATTCACTATCATGAGACTAGCACAGGAAACATCACCCCCATTATTCAATTACCTCCTACTGGGTCCCTCCCATGACACATGGGAATTATGGGAGCTCTACAGGTCAGGATGAGATTTGGGTGAAGACACAGTCAAACCATATCAAAAACAAAACCAGCATTTATTGTTTTTTGACTTTATATTAATAGCTGTTCTGACTGGTGTGAGACAATATTTCATTGTGGTTTTGATTTGCATTTCTCTGATGATTAGTGATGCCGGGCATTTTTTCATATGTTTGTTGGTCACTTGTATGCCTTTTTTTTGAGATGGAGTCTTGCTCTGTTGTCCAGGCTGGTGTGGTCTAGGCTCACTGCAACATCTGCCCCCCGGGTTCAAGCAATTCTCCTGCCTCAGCCTCCCAAGTGGCTGGGATTACAGGAACCTGTCACCACACCCAGCTAATTTTTGTATTTTTAGTAGAGGTGGGGTTTCACCATGTTGGCCAGACTGGTCTTGAACTCCTGGCCTCGTGATCCACCCACTCTGGCCTCCCAAAGTGCTGGGATTACAGGGTGAGCCACTGTGCCCAGCCTGCATGTCTTCTTTTAAGAAGTGTCTGTTCATGTTCTTTGCCCATTTTTTAATTCATCTTTTTGCTTGTTGATTTGAGCTCCTTATAGATTCTGGGTATTAGATCTTTGTTGCAGACATAGTTGGCAAATATTTTCTTCCATTCTGTAAGTTGTCTGTTTACTGTAATGATAGCTTTTTTTGCTATGCAGGAACTCTATAGTTTACTTAGATTCCACTTGTCAATTTTTGTTTTTGTTGCAGTTGCTCTTGGGGACTTAGTCAAAACTTCTTTGCCAAAGCCAATGTCAAGAAGGGTATTTCCTATTTTTTTCCCAGGATTTTTATAGCTTGAGGTTTTATATTTAAATCTTTGATTCATCTTGAGTTAATTTTTGTATATGGTCAAATGTAGGGGTCCAGTTTCAATCTTCTGCTTATGGCTAGCCAGTTATCCCAGTACCATTTATTGAATAGGGAGTCCTTTTTCCATTGCTTGTTTTTGTTGGCCTTGTCAAAAATCAGATGGTTGTTAGGGTGGGGCTTTATTTCTGAGTTTTCTGTTCTATTCCATGCGTCTATGTGTCTGTTTTTGTACTGGTACCATGCTGTTTTGGTTACTATAACCTTATGGTATAGTTTGAAGTCAAATAGTGTGATGTCTCTGGGTTTTTTGTTTTTGTTTAGAATTGCTTTGACTGTTTGGGCTCTTTTTTCTTTGTTTGTTTCATATGAATTTTAGAATAATTTTTCTAATACTGTGAAGAATGACATTGGTAGTTTGATAAAAATAGCATTGAATCTATAAATTGCTTTGGGTGGTTATAGACATTAAGGATGTTGATTCTTCCAATCCATGAGCATGAAATGTTTTTCCTCTTATTTGTGTCGTTCCTGAGGATTTCTTACTTCTTAGGAGAGGAGCTGAATAGGGAAGGAAATGTCTCTTGGTGTCCTGGTGCTCAGCTCCTGGGTGAGCTTGCACACCCTCTCTCTTTCATTAATTGTCATATGAATTCCAGGCACATGAACTTGCTGTCATCAACATCTTTCCCATCAGCATTTTAACACATTGTGACTTGTCATATTGACTCCTCTTTCCTCTGAATCACATGGGTGAACACCACAAGGAGAATTTTGAGCAAAAAGTCCAGATATCAGAGAATATAATGATGCGATTCGATTTATTTAAAGTGGATAAACACAAAAAACAAATCTATGCTGTCAGAAGTCAAGAGAGTGGTTACATTTGAGGAGGAGGAAGAGGTGGTGAATAGGAGGGAGTATAAAGGGAGGATCCTAGAATGCTGATAATGCCCTTTTTCTAGATCTGTATTTGGCTACACAGATTTATTCATCTTTACGATAATCCATTGAGCTGATACTTAAGATCTGAACAGTTTTTATCCTCGTATTTCAGTTTAAAAAATTAAAACAGTAACAAGATCACAACAAAGTAAAATCATGACAATGATCTATAAGGACTAAAATGATCTGGCCATTTCTCTCTCTTTGACCTAATTCCTATGCTTCCCCCCTTGTTCACTTTGCTCCAACCCCCTTGAACAAGCCTGGGCTTTTGCATTTACAATCCTTTCCTTCTGGAATGCACTTCCTCCAAGTATCCATGTAGCTCACTCTTTTGCCTCTATAAAGCCATTAATGCAAACATTCCTGCTCAGAGAGTTGAAAGAAGTGTGACCACTCTTTCCTCACCATCAGCTCCTGTCCACCCTTGCACATCCCGCTGCCTTTGGATTTACCATCTAGTACTTACTATGTAGTATACTTTATAATTTACATATTTGTTTTTATTTATTTTCCCACCTCTCCACTAGAATGTAAGCTTCATAAGGCAAAGATTTTTGTCTGTTTTGTTTACTATTGTGAACATTCTTGAACAGTGCCTGGGACATAGTAAGCATCCCATGAATATTTTTTGAGTAAATGGACATATCTCAATTCCATCTTTGGGAGGTTTTCTGTCTGGAATGTTAAAGCTCATTTCCTTTTGGTGGCAAGTCTTGGGTTACTCAGGGGCCCAAGGACTCACCAGGAGCTGCTCTTCCCTTACCTAGAACACTCCTTTTAGTTCCTTTGATTTTATAGATTTCAATCGTTGGTTTATTTAACAAGTCATTCATTCTACTATTTGCTAACTTCTATGGTAATTCAATTAGTAAAACCTTAGGAACCATGGCATTTGGACCATATTTATTAGATCTGTTTTATGTGCCAGTTTCTGGACTGGAAACTGGGAATATAAACATCAGTAAGATACTCTCAGTCTTCTGGGTCCACCATTTGATAGAGGAGCCTGACAGGTAAATGAGTAGTTGGTTCTGATGTGGTGGGTTGGGCACTGAGCCAGTGTAGGGCTTGCCCCTGCATTGCCCTTGTATCACTACTGCACCTGCACATGCAATAGCAAACACTTCTTTCGTAGTCACAAGACTATTTTCCTTTCTTTTCCATAATCTTGAGGTCAGGGATTCTGATGATTATTTCTGTATCTCTAGAACTTAGCACACAAATTCTAGCTCAATAAATGTTGAATTGTTAGAGATATGTACTCCACGGGAGCAAAAATTGAGAGAATCATAAACTGGGGACAGTTAGGGGTCGTCAGGGAACATTTCAGAGTAGATGACATTGTAGCAAAATTTTGAATAAAAACTATGAGTTCTCCATTACTTAAATATTTGTAATTCTTCCAAGAATACTTAACTTTTTTTTTTTTTGTACTGCTGTTCCCTCTGCTTAAAATGCCATTGTTCACCTTTCCTACATGGTAAGCTCCTGTTTATCCTTCAAGGATGAGCTAAAGTATTTGTTTGCCTCTGCTTATATTTTTGGAGGTTTTACATTGGTACAGCGGAGAGAGAGAAAGGAGTTCATGGTGAAGGAAAGGGAGAAGGAGCACGGGATGGATGGAATAGTAGGAATAGTTCCCCACAGACCCAAAACCAAACCAAAGCAAAACTAGATTTGAGCTAATATGCTTAGGGACAGTGAAGGTCAGATGCTACTGAAAATGTTCAAAAGACCTTATGTGAATCTTTGGACAGGAGCAGAGCTGCTTCAGGGCCAAGGTGTTGTGGTGTGGCACAGAGGTCACACGGAGGTCCTTTTCTCTGCTCTGCCTGGAATCAACACTGATGCTTTGGGAGCATACGGGGCCAGCACCCTTGGCATGGATATTGACTTTCTTGGAATAGGCAGGGCATTCAAATGGCTCTGCTGGCATCCTGTGTAGAGGACTACAATCAGAAAAAGAGATTAAGAATGGGAAAGATGCCTCATGTTAGCTGTAGCTAGTAGACTGCTTTGGGGGCTCATGAGAAGCTTTCCTTTGGGGACTCTCATAAGTCACTGGGGAACACCTTGCAACATGGAGGTGGCTCTGAGGTCTTACCCATCCTCTGGTGAGGATGTCAAGACAGTAGACACTTGGGGTACATTTGTTTACAAGTTTCATCTACTGTATGATGTGTTTTGGGGAACTCAAATAACGTCTTAGCATTGTATTTCCCCAGAACCTGGTCCAGGGAACTCAGTGAATATTCAATCAATTGGGATTAGAATACAAAAGTTTTGAAGGGTTACCTAATTACTGGAGGGTTAGTTTGGAAGGTATTAAGAAACATGGAGTATTTTTGAAAATTGGTAAATTATACAGAGAGCAGTGTCTTAGGAAAGAAAGGAGAGAGACAGAACTAAGCAGATTCTGAAAAAGAGAGAAAAGTCAGAAGAAACTTTGGGGTTTCTAACCTGAGGGAGTAGCTTAGGCCCATATATAGCAAAGAGTGCTAAGACTATTCCATAGGGAAAGAATGCTCTCTTTAACAAAAGGTGCTGGGACAACTGGATATCCACATACAGAAGAATGAAGTTGGACCCCTTCCTCTCATTATATGCAAAAATTAACTCAAAATGTATCAATCACCTAAATATAAGAGCTAAAACTCTTAGAAGAAAACATAATGATAAATATTCATGATCTTGGATTTGGAAATGGATTCTGATATATGACACCAACAGCATAAGTAAGAAAAGATTGAAAAGAGGGGAGGGGCCAAGACGACCAATTAGAAACAGCTGTGGTTGAAGCATCCCACTAAGAAGAATGAAAACAGTGAGTGAATCCTGCGCCAGCAGCTAAGGTATCCAGGTTCACTCACTGAGACTGACTAGGTGGTTGGCATGACCCACAAAGAATGAGGAAAAGTAGGGTGGAGTGACAGCTCACCTGGAAGCTGCATGGGGCAAGTGGTGTTTCCACCCCCAGCCAAGGAAGGTGGCGAGTGATTGTGCTACCCCACCCAGGAAACCATGTGTTTTCCATGGATCTCTGCAACCCATGGACCAGGAGATCCCCTTGTGAGCCAACACCACAAGGGCCTTGGGTCCCAAGCACAGAGCTGTGCAAACTCTCAGCTGCCACTTGGCTGGAGACTGCCTAAGACTACTGAGTTCTTGGGGGAAGGGGCAGCAGCCATCCCTGCAGCTTCAGTCTGTTTTCCCCTACCAGCACTAGAGGGTCTGGGTGGTTTGGGTCCAGGAGGAATTCGCCATAGTGCAGCACAGTGGCTGTGGCAGACTGTGGCCAGACTGGCTCTTTAGGCTGGACCCAGACTCATCCCTTCTCACTGGGTATGGCCTCCCTGTGAAAATTTCAGCAATTCCACTCAGGGATTTATGAACAGAACTCTGATCTCCCTGGGATGGAGCCCCTGTGGGGAGGTGGGCTGCTGGCTCTGTGGATCAACAGACTTAGTCTTTTCCCATGCTGGCTCTGAGGAATCTGGGCAGTCTAGATAAGTGGGATTCCTCCCATCTCACCACACCCTTTCTGCCAAGGGATAGACAGAGTGCTTCATTAAGTGAGTCCCTTATCCTGTGCCTCCTGACTGGGTGAGACTCCCCAACAGGGGTTACCAGACATGTTATACAGGAGCATTCCCACTGTCATCAATTTGGTGCCCCTCTGGGACAGTGCTCCCAGAGGAAGAAGCAGGCAGCCATCTTTGCTGTTTTGCAGCCTCTATTGGTGACACCTCCAGGGTGGGAGGGACTCAGGTAAATAGGGTCTGGAGTGGGGCTCCAGCAAACTGCAGCAGCCCTGCAGAAGAGGGGCCTGACTGCTAAAATAAAAATGAACAGAAAGCAACAACAACAGTATCAACAAAAAAGTCCCCACAAAAAGAACTCATTCAAAGGTCAGCAGCCTCAAAGAGCTAAGCTAGATAAACTCAGGAAGATGAGAAAGAATCAATAAAGAATGCTGAAAACCCAAAAAGCCAGAGTGCCTCTTCTCCTCCAAATGACTGTAACACCTCTCCAGCAGGGCGCAGAACTGGGCTCAGGCTGAGATAGATGAACTGACAGAAGTGGGCTTGAGAAGGTGGGTAATAATGAACTTTGATGAGCGAAAGGAGCATATTCTAGCTCAATGCAAAGAACCTAAGAACCATGATAAAATATCATAGGAGCTGTTAACCAGAATAACCAGTTTAGAGAGGAGCATAAATGACCTGATGGAGCTGAAAAACACAACATGAAAACATCACAATGCAATCGCAAGTATCAATAGCCAAATAGAACAAGTGGAGAAAGGAATTTCAGAGATTGAAGACTATCTTGTTGAAATAAAACAGGCAGACAAGATCAGAGAAAAAAGAATAAAAAGGAACAGACAAAACCTCTGAGAACTATGGGATTATGTAAAGAGACCAAATCTACAACTGATTATGGTACCTAGAAGAGACAGGGAAAATGAAACCAAGTTGGGAAACGTACTTCAGGATGTGATCCAGGAGAACTTACCCAACCTAGCAAAACAGGCCAACATTCAAACTCAAGAAATACAAAGAACCCCAGTAAGATACTCCATGAGAAGGTCAACCACCAGACACATAATTATTAGATTCTCCAAGGTCAAAATGAAGGAAAAAATGTTAAGGGCAGCCAGAGAGAAAGGCCAAGTCACCTACAAAGGGAAGCCCAACAGAATAACACTAGAATGGTGATAATAATTTTTTTAAAAGGTTGAAAGAAACAAATGTTGATGAGGATGTGGAGAAATTATAAGTTTTGTACCTAGCTAGCAGAAATATAAAATGGTACAACCATTGTGGAAAACAGTTTGGCAATCCCTCAAAAAGTTAAGCTTAGAGTGATATGATCCAACAATTCCATTCCTAGGTATATACAAAGATAAATTAAAAACAGGTAGTTGGCCGGGCGCAGTGGCTCACGCCTGTAATCCCAGCACTTTTGGAGGCCGAGGCGGGTGGATCACGAGGTCAAGAGATTGAGACCATCCTGGTCAACATGGTGAAACCCCGTCTCTACTAAAAATACAAAACATTAGCTGGGCATGGTGGTGCGTGCCTGTAATCCCAGCTACTCAGGAGGCTGAGGCAGGAGAATTGCCTGAACCCAGGAGGCGGAGGTTGCGGTGAGCCAAGATCGCGCCATTGCACTCCAGCCTGGGTAACGAGGGAAACTCCGACTCAAAAAAAAAAAACAAAAACAAAACAGGTAGTCAAATACTTGTACACATAGTAGCACTATTCACAAGAGCCAAAAAGGCAAAAACAATCCAGATGTCAATTGATAGATGAATGGATAAATAAAATGTAGTATATACAGATTATAAAATATTATTCAGCCAAAAAGGAATGAAGTACTGATACATGGTACAACATGGACGAACCTGGAAAACACGATGCTAAGTGAAAGAAGTCAGACACAAAAAGTTATATATATATTGTATGATTTAGTTTATATGAAATTCCCCAGAATAGGTAAACCCACAGAGACAGGAAGCAGATCAGTATTTGCCAGGGGCTAGGGGGACGGGAGAATGGGAAATGACTGCTTAGTGGGTACAGGGCGTTCTTTAGGGTGTTGAAATGTTTAAGCATAATAGAAGTGGTGGTTTCACAACATTGCGAATGTACAAAATACCACTGAATTTCATACTTTAAAATTATTACATTGTGTTACAAGAATTTCACCTTAATAAAAAATGTCTGAGTGTCGACAGAGAAACAACTAAAACTGAAACTGGGTTAAGGGACCAAAAACAGAGGTATGAATGACTGGAGGTCGCATTGGAGATTGCACATTCTGAGGGATAGAAAAACACACATCTTTGAGGATAATGAAAAAATATAAAACAGCTCTCTACCTGTTGAGCAATAGTAAACATTTAAAGGTGTGTACGATTGGCAAAAAGTAGATAATGCTGCTCAGGGAGCCATTAGATCACAATCTCTTTGCAGAAGAGCATTGCACATTTTGACTTAACCTCAGAATCAGCTCTCACGGGTTGGCTTTACTTCTGTTTCCAACCACTGGCTGCTCTCTCCTGGACCTCAGAATACCTATATCTGCTTCCTGCAAACACACTCAAAAATTAGTTCCTATTTCTCCCTCCCTAAAATCTCACTGTGACTGAAGTCCAGTGGAATTTAGGACCTTGCTGTTCAGTGTGGTCCATGGACAGGGAGCATTGGTGTCACCTGGGAGACTGTTAGAAATGCAGAATCTCAGTCCCTATTCCAGAATCAGCATTTTAATAAGATTCCCTCAAGTAATTTATATGACCATTGAAGTCTGACAGGCTTCTATCTATAGAAATTAAAATGAAGAAACAAGATTCACTTTTTCTAGGATGTCATGATGCTTGATTTCAGTTATAATTATTGTTTTTTTTCTGTTAGTTTTGCCACCCAGGGCTTCAGTTAAAGGAAACAGGATTATTTTTCAACAAGGTTTTTCTTTTCAGCTAAATTTTCTAAAACGAGGCGAGTTGGATAGCGCCCATTCTTTGGAAAGAATGGAAGATTCTTTCCCATTCATTTGAAAGAATGTAGGCTGGCATGAGTCATTGTTTTTCATGGTTGTTTCCATGATTGATTTCATTTCCCCTGCACTTTTGCAACAGGGGTCTCTTTCCCTTCCTAAATTGCTCCAAGCTCTTCCCTGCATCAGGGTCTTTACTCACATGATCCCTTCTGCCTTAAAAGCTTCTTCATTTGACGTTTCCTGTTTAACTTTTCACACTCTTTAAATACAAGATGAAATGTTATTTTTTCAGAAAGTCCTTTCTTCATCACTCAGTTTAAAGCAGGTCCCTGTGTTTTTCTCTATCAAGGTGCCCTGCTTATTTTCTTGCTGGCCTCACATTTTCTAATTATATATGCATTTGTGTGAACATGTGACTGTGTGTAAGCTAAGTAATATGATGAAGTGGTCATGAGCACACAGTTCAGAGCCAGGCTCCCTGATTTCCAGTTCTAGCAGCCACTTCTCCCCTCCTGGGCCTCAGAACACCTGCATCTGCCTCCTGCAAACACATTCAAATGTGTTTCTCTTTCTATACCCATTTCCCCCATAACTGTGGGACAGTAAGCAAGTTACTTAAGTGCTCTGTGCCTTCTTTCCCCATCTGTGAAATGGAGATGGGAGCCCTGTATATTTCATAGAGTCACTATAAGAAGTATTCATGGAAATAGGGAGAAGAAGAGGAGTTTTAACATGAGGACATTCAGAATATTTCTATTTTAGAGGTGGATTTCATTTTGCAGGGAGGTAAAAATGAAACAAAAACTCAAGATTCTGCTCCCAGGTCAGGAAGTGGCTCTTGAACGAAAGCAAGAATTCCCTCTCTTTCTGCATTGTATATATATTTCCCAAAGTTCTGTTCTCATTCCAGTTTTCTCCTTAGTTTAACTTACCCCTATGCTGTTGATTTTTAAGTCTCCAGACTCACCCCTACTCCTAGTCCTAAATTCCCAGGAACTTTCACGTAACTTCCTCATGGATAGTACACCGACATCCTAAAATCAGCAGGTCCAAAACTGAACTCACCTTCCTCCTGTGGCTGCTCTCCACCTTCCAATTTTGTCACTTTCTTTGGCTATCCTGTCAGAAATTTCACTGCCCTCTTTACCGTATTTCATCTCTCCCTTTTCTACTTGAATTTCTTTTTTCTACTTTTATTTCTTCCTTATCACTATTCAATACATTATTTTACTTGTTTTTTTGTTTTTATGGTTTGTCTTCTGCTAAAACGTTAACTCCACGAGAGCAGGAATTTTTTTGCTTGCTTTGTTCATGATGTATTCATGCAAACTAGAACAGTGCCAGACATCCAATAGGTGCTCGATGAATATTTATTAAACGACTTAACAAATCCTCCTTCCCCCTCATTCCAATTGCCAGTTAATCTACTTAACTCCATATCGATGGGATCTCTTGCTTCCATCCTGTCTTTTATGCTGCTGCCACACTCATTCGGTTGTCATTGTTTCTCAGAACTATTACAAGAGCTTGCTGCATGCTGGCTAATGAAATTTGGGCAAGTTATTTAAATTAACTTCACCCGAGTTCTTTATTTTAAAATGGAGATAATAATCACACAAATTCATAGAATTCTCATGAGACTCATAATGTGTGTACATCACCTGAAACAATACTTGAAATATACTAAGCACTCCATCCTAATTTGCACTAAAGGAGGGGAGAGATGGAAACCTTCTTTTTTTTTTTTTTTGCAGCTAGAGAGGATTATTTTTAGTGTGTTTGGTTGGGCCCAGAAATTTTGGCTCAACTGAATAATAGGTTTTTAATATTTAAGATGAGGATAGTGAGGTTCAGAGAGGATAAGTAACCTTCTTGAGGTTCATAGAAAGGTAGTAGCTAAATTGGTATGAGGGCTCATTTTCTTGATCTTGGTACTCTTTACAGTATGCTGGCCATATACCACTGTCTTATTTTGCAAAAGCTTATTTCCTCTGCCCCAGCAAATAACTTTCTTACATACAGACACAGTTGAAATTGTTCACTGACAACCATTTCAGGCTTATGGCATTCAAAGTTGAGAGGAGGTATATGAGTGGTACTTATATCAGGTACCACCACGAGCATCCCCTTCCCCACCCCAATCCCTTGACAGGGAGCCAGACAGACAGACAACCATATACGGACGATTTAGATTGAGCAATGCAGACCCGTGTAGTCACTAGTGACATAAAACCAGGGAGTCACTAGTGACTACATGGGTCTGCATTGACATTTACCTGGGCCAAAGCAGAAGACAAGCAGGAGCAATCGGAACAGCCACAACATGCTTTCCGCGGTGAAGACGGGTGCTTGAGACCTTGAGGCAGTCAACGCTGTTGCCATTCTGACAGCAAACTGAAAATACTTTTTACTGAGGCTTCCGCTTCCTTCAGAGGTGTGGCGAAAACTTCCTCCTCTGCCACTGTTTTGTTTACTTTTCAATTTACCTTTTTTCTGAGCTAAACGCACAAATCTTTTTCTGTTTGTTTTTGGAAAAAAATAAAAGTCCTTTATTGCATCTTTCATAAACTTGTATGTAAAAGTCTGTAAGGAATTTCCTAAAATCTGCTAGAACAAATAAATGAATTCAGCAAGGTGAAACGACAAAACCAACATATATAATTCAATTGCAATTGTATATACTAGCTATGATTAATCTGAAAATAAAATTAGAAAAACAATTCCACTCAAATTATATCAGAAAGAAATTTTTAAGTATAAAGCTAAGAAAAAGCAAAACAAAGCCCTGAATTTCTAAAAATCTAATTTTCTTCTTTCTTTCTTTCTTTTTTTTTTTCCCATTTATTTATTTTATTGCATTTTAGGTTTTGGAGTACATGTGAAGAACATGCAAGATTGTTGCATAGGTACACATGTGGCAGTGTGATTTGCTGCCTTCCTCCCCATCACCTACATCTGGCATCTCACCCCTTGCTATCTCTCCCCAACTCCCCACCCCCCCACCATCCTCCCCATTTCCCCCCAACTGACCCCAGTGTGTAGTACTCCCCTCCCTGCGTCCATGTGTTCTCATTGTTCAACACCTGCCTATGAGTGAGAACATGCAGTGTTTGATCTTCTGCTCTTCTGTCAGTTTGCTGAGAATGATGGTTTCCAGGTTCATCCATGTCCCTACAAAGGACACAAATTCATTGTTTTTGATGGCTGCATAATATTCCATGGTGTATATGTGCCACATTTTCCCTGTCCAGTCCATCATCGATGGGCATTTGGGTTGGTTCCAGGTCTTTGCTATTGTAAACAGTGCTGCAATGAACATTCGTGTGCACCTGTCCTTATAGTAGAACGATTTATAATCCTTTGGATATATATCCAGTAATGGGATTGCTGGGTCAAATGGAATTTCTATTTGTAGGTCCTTGAGGAATCACCACGCTGTCTTCCGCAATGGTTGAACTAATTTACACTCCCACCAAGAGTGCAAAAGTGTTCCTATTTCTCCACATCCTCTCCAGCATCTGTTGTCTCCAGATTTTTTAATGATCGCCATTCTAACTGGCGTGAGATGGTATCTTAATGTAGTTTTGATTTGCATTTCTCTGATGACCAGTGATGATGAGCATTTTTTCATATGTTTGTTGGCCTCATGTATGTCTTCTTTTGTAAAGTGTCTGTTCATATCCTTTGCCCACTTTTGAATGGGCTTGTTTTTTCTTGTAAATCTGTTTTAGTTCTTTGTAAATTCTGGATATCAGCCCTTTGTCAGAGGGGCAAACTGCAAAAATTTTTTCCCATTCTGTTGGTTGCTGATTCACTCTAATGACAGTTTCTTTTGCTGTGCAGAAGCTGTGGAGTTTGATTAGGTCCCATTTGTCTATTTTGGCTTTTGCTGCCAATGCTTTTGGTGTTTTGGTCATGAAGTCCTTGCCTACACCTATGTCCTGAATGGTTTTGCCTAGATTTTCTTCTAGGGTTTTTATGGTGTTAGGTCTTATGTTTAAGTCTTTAATCCATCTGGAGTTAATTTTAGTGTAAGGTGTCAGGAAGGGGTCCAGTTTCTGCTTTCTGCACATGGCTAGCCAGTTTTCCCAACACCATTTATTAAACAGGGAATCCTTTCCCCATTGCTTGTTTTTGTCTGGTTTGTCAAAGACCAGATGGTTGTAGATACATTGTGTTGCCTCCGAGACCTCTGTTCTGTTCCATTGGTCTATATCTCTGTTTTGGTACCAGTACCATGCTGTTTTGATTACTGTAGCCTTGTAGTATAATTTGAAGTCTGGTAGTGTGATGCCTCCTGCTTTGTTCTTTTTGCTTAGAATTGACTTGGCTATGTGGGATCTCTTTTGGTTCCATATGAAGTTTAAGGTGGTTTTTTCCAGTTCTGTGAAGAAGGTCATTGGTAGCTTGATAGGGATAGCATTGAATCTGTAAATTACTTTGGGCAGTATGGCCATTTTCACGATATTGATTCTTATTAACCATGAGCATGGAATGTCTCTCCATCTGTTTGTGTCCTCTCCTATTTCGTTGAGCAGTGGCTTGTAGTTCTCCTTGAAGAGGTCCTTTACGCTCTTTGTTAGTTGTATTCCTAGGTATTTTATTCCCTTTGTGGCAATTGTGAATGGCAGTTCGTTCTTGATTTGGCTCTCTTTAAGTCTGTTATTGGTGTATAGGAATGCATGTGATTTTTGCACATTGATTTTGTATCCTGAGACTTTGCTGAAGTTGCTTATCAGTTTCAGGAGCTTTTGGGCTGAGACGATGGGGTCTTCTAGATATACAATCATGTCGTCTGCAAATAGAGACAATTTGACTTCCTCCTTTCCTATTTGAATATGCTTTATTTCTTTTTCTTGCCTGATTGCTCTGGCTAGAACTTCTAGTACTATATTGAATAGGAGTGGTGAGAGAGGGCATCCTTGTCTGGTGTCAGATTTCAAGGGGAATGCTTCCAGTTTTTGCCCATTCAGTATGATATTGGCTGTTGGTTTGTCGTAAATAGCTTTTATTATTTTGAAATACGTTCCATCAATACCTAGCTTATTGAGAGTTTTTAGCATAAAGGGCTGTTGAATTTTGTCAAAGATCTTCTCTGCATCAATTGAGATAATCATGTGGTTTTTGTCTTTGGTTCTGTTTATGTGGTGAATTACGTTTATAGACTTGCGTATGTTGAACCAGCCTTGCATCCCCGGGCTGAGGCCTACTTGATCATGGTGGATAAGCTTTTTGATGTGCTGTTATAATTGGTTTGCCAGTATTTCATTGAAGATTTTTGCATCTGTGTTCATCATGGATATTGGCCTGAAGTTTTCTTTTCTTGTTGAGTCTCTCCCAGGTTTTGGAATCAGGTTGATGTTGGTCTCATAAAATGATTTGGGAAGAATTCCCTCTTTTTGTATTGTTTGGAATAGTTTCAGAAGGAATGGTACCAGCTCCTTTTTGCATGTCTGGTAGAATTCGGCTGTGAATCCATCTGGACCTGGGCTTTTTTTGGGTGGTAAACTCTTAATTGCTGCCTCAACTTCAGACCTTGTTACGGGTCTGTTCAGGGTTTCGGCTTCTTCCTGGTTTAGGCTTGGGAGGAGGCAAGTGTCCAGGAATTTATCCATTTCTTCCAGGTTTACTAGTTTATGTGCATAGAGTTGTTTGTAATAATCTCTGATGATGGTTTGAATTTCTGTGGAATCTGTGATGATATCCCCTTTATCGTTTTTTATTGCATCAATTTGGTTATTCTCTCTTTTCTTTTTTATTAATCTGGCTAGTGGTCTGTCTATTTTGTTGATCTTTTCAAAAAACCAGCTCCTGGATTTATTGATTTTTTGAAGGGTTTTTTGTGTCTCTATCTCCTTCAGCTCTGCTCTGATCTTAGCTATTTCTTGTCTTCTGCTAGACTTTGAGTTTTTTTGATCTTGCTCCTCTAGCTGTTTCAATTTTGATGATAGGGTGTCCATTTTTGATCTCTCCGTGCTTCTCATGTGGGCACTCATTGCTATATATTTTCCTCTAGAGACTGCTTTAAATGTGTCCCAGAGATTCTGGTATGTTGTGTCTTCATTCTCGTTGGTTTCGAAGAACATCTTTATTTCTGTCTTCATTTCGTTGTTTATCCAGTCAACATTCAAGAGCAAGTTGTTCAGTTTCCATGAAGCTGTGCGGTTCTGGGTTAGTTTTTGAATTCTGAGTTCTAACTTGATTGCACTGTGGTCTGAGAGACTGTTTGTTATGATTTCCGTTCTTTTGCTTTTGCTGAGGAGTGATTTACTCCCAGTTATGTGGTCAATTTTAGAGTAAGTGTGATGTGGTGCTGAGAAGAACGTATATTCTGTGGATTTGGGGTGGAGAGTTCTGTAAATGTCTATTAGATTTGCTTGGTCCAGGTCTGAGCTCAAGTCCTGGATATCCTTGTTAATTTTCTGTCTGGTTGATCTGTCTAATATTGACAATGGTGTGTTAAAGTCTCCCACTATAATTGTGTGGGAGTCTAGGTCTCTTTGTAAGTCATTAAGAACTTGCCTTATGTATCTGGGTGCTCCTGTATTGCGTGCGTATATATTTAGGATCGTTAGCTCTTCTTGTTGCATTGATCCTTTTACCATTATGTAATGTCCTTCTTTGTCTCTTTTGATCTTTGTTGCTTTAAAGTCTAACTTATCAGAGATGAGAATTGCAACTCCTGCTTTTTTTTGCTCTCCATTTGCTTGGTAAATCTTCCTCCATCCCTTTATTTTGAGCCTTTGTGTATCCTTGCATGTGTGATGGGTTTCCTGGATACAGCACACCGATGGGTTTTGGCTTTTTATCCAATTTGCCAGTCTGTGTCTTTTGATTGGGGCATTTAGTCCGTTAACATTTAGGGTTAATATTGTTATCTGTGAATTTGATACTGCCATTTTGGTGCTAGCTGGCTGTTTTGCCCATTAGTTGATGCAGATTCTTCATTGTGTTGATTCTCTTTACCATTTGGCATGTTTTTGGAGTGGCTGGTACTGGTTGTTCCTTCATATGTGTAGAGCCTCTTTCAGGAGCTCTTGTAAAGCTGGCCTGGTGGTGACAAAATCTCTGAGTACTTGATTGTTCACAAAGGATTTTATTTTTCCCTCACTTATGAAGCTTAGTTTGGCTGGATTGGAGATTCTGGGTTGAAAGCTCTTTTCTTTAAGGATGTCAAATATTGGCCCCACTGTCTTCTGGCTTTTAGGGTTTCTGCTGAGAGATCTGCTGTGAGTCTGATGGGCTTCCCTTTGTGGGTAACTCGACCTTTCTCTCTGGCTGCCCTTAGTATTTTCTCCTTCATTTCAACCCTGGTAAATCTGATGATTATGTGCCTTAGGGTTGCTCTTCTTGAGGAATATCTTTGTGGTGTTCTCTGTATTTCCTGGACTTGAATATTTGCCTGCCTTGCTAGGTTGGGAAAGTTTTCCTGGATAATATCCTGAAGAGTATTTTCCAGCTTGGATTCATTCTCTTTGTCGCATTCAGGTACACCTATCAAACGTAGATTAGGTCTTTTCACATAGTCCCATATTTCTTGGAGACTTTGTTCATTCCTTTTTACCCTTTTTTTCTCTATTCTTGCCTTCCCATTTTATTTCATTGAGTTGATCTTCGACCTCTGATATCCTTTCTTCTGCTTGGTCAATTCAGCTGCTGATACTTGTGCATGCTTCGCGAAGTTCTCGTGTTGTGTTTTTCAGCTCCATCAATTCACTTATATTCCTTTCTATTTTGTCCATTCTCGTTAGCATTTTGTCAAATCTTTTTTCAAGGTTCTTAGTTTCTTTGCATTGGGTTAGAACATGTTCTTTTAGTTCACAGAAGTTTCTTACTACCCACCTTCTGAAGTCTAATTCTGTCATTTCACCACACACGTTCTCCATCCAACCTTGTTCCCTTGCTGGTGAGGAGTTGTGATCCCTTGTAGGAGGAGAGGTGTTCTGGTTTCAGGTGTTTTCATCCTTTTTGCGCTGGTTTCTTCCCATCTTTATGGATTTGTCCACCTGTCCTCTTTGTAGTTGCTGGCTTTCAGATTGGGTCTCTGAGTGGACGTTCTGTTTGTTGATGATGAGGTTATTTCTGTTTCTTAGTTTTCCTTCTAATAGTCTGGCCCCTCTGCTGTAGGTCTGCTGAGGTCCACTCCAGGCCCTGCTTGCCTAGGGATCACCTGCAGCAGCCTCTGCACTTTCACTGGGAGCTGCAATCCTGAGCTGTTCCTAAACAGCCATCTTGGATCCACCCCTTCCTCTTTCTTTCTTTCTCTTTCTTTCTTTCTTTCTTTTTGCTCTTTGGGGATGCTTTTATTTATTTATTTATTTATTTATTATGATTATACTTTAAGTTCTGAGATACATGTGCAGAACGTGCAGGTTTGTTACATAGGTATAACAAGTGCCATGATGATTTGCTGCACCCATCAACCCGTCATCTACATTAGGCATTTCTCCTAATGCTATCCTTCCCCTACTGCCCTACCTGCCAACATACTCCAGTGTGTGATGTTCCCCTCCCTGTGTTCATGTGTTCTCATTGGTCAACTCCCACTTTTGAGTGAGAACATGTGGTGTTTGGTTTTCTGTTCTTGTGTTAGTTTGCTGAGAATGATGGTTTCTAGCTTCATCCATGTCCCTGAACAAGACATGAACTCATTCTTTTTTATGTCTGCATAGTATTCCATGGTGTATATGTGCCACATTTTCTTTATCCAGTCTATCATTGATGGGCATTTGGGTTGGTTCCAAGTCTTTGCTATTATGAACAGTGCTGCAATAAACATGTGTGGATGTTTCTTCATAGAAGAATGATTTATAATCTTTTGGGAATATACCCAGTAATGGGATTGCTGGATCAAATGGTATTTCTGGTTCTATATCCTTGAGGAATCACCACACTGTCTTCCACAATGGTTGAACTATTTGCATTCGCACCAACAGTGTAAAAGCATTCCTATTTCTCCACATCCTCTTCAGCATCTGTTGTTTCCTGACTTTTTAATGATCACCATTCTGACTGGCATGAGATGGTATCTCATTGTGGTTTTGATTTGCATTTCTCTAATGACCAGTGATAATGAGCTTTTTTTCATATGTTTGTTGGGTACATACATGTCTTCTTTTGAGAAGCATCTGTTCATATCCATCACTCACTTTTTGATGGAGTTGTTTTTTTCTTGTAAATTTGTTTGAGTTCCTTGTAGATTCTGAATATTAGCCCTTTTTCAGATGGATAGATTGCAAAAATTTTCTCCCATTCTGTAGGTTGCCTGTTCACTCTGATGATAGTTTCTTTTGCTGTGCAGAAACTCTTTAGTTTAATTAGATCTCATTTGTCAATTTTGACTTTTGTTTTCATTGCTTTTGGTATTTTAGTCATGAAGAATTTGCCCATGCCTATGTACTATGGCATTGCCTGGGATTTCTTCTAGGGTTTTTATGTTTTTATGGTTTTATATCTTATGTTTAAGTCTTTACTCCATCTTGAGATTGTTTTTTTTTTTTTATAAAGTGTAAGGAAGGAATCCAGTTTCAGTTTTCTGCATATGGCTAGCTTATGAGGCTTAGTTTACCTGGGTATAAAATTCTGGGTTGAAAATTCTTTTTTAAAAGAATGTTGAATATTGGCCCCCACTCTCTTCTGCAGAAGATATCCACTTTTGTAGGGTTTCTGCAGAGATATCCACTTTTAGTCTGATGGGTTTCCTTTTGTGGGTAACTTGACCTTTCTCTCTGACTGGCCTTAACATTTTTTCCTACATTTCAAACTGATGAATCTGACTTGAATCTGAATGTGTCTGGGGGTTGCTCTTCTTGAGAAGTATCTTTGTGGAGCTCTCTGTATTTCCTGAATTTGAATATTGGCCCATCTTGCTAGGTTGGGGGAAGTTCTCCCGGATAATATCCTAAAGTGTGTTTTCCAACTTGGTTCCATTCTCCCCGTCACTTTCAGGTACACCAATCAAACGTAGGTTTGGTCTTTTCACATAGTTCCATGTTTCTTGGAGGCTTTGATCGTTCCTTTTCAATTTTTTCCTCTAATCTTGTCTTCATGTTTTATTTCATTAGGTTAATCTTCAATAACTGATATTCTTTTATCCACTTGATCGATTTAGCTATTGATACTTCTGTATGCTTCACAAAGTTCTTGTGCTGTGCTTTTCAGCTCGATCAGATCATTGATGCTCTTCCCTAAACTGATTATTCTAGTTAGCAATTCCTCTAACCTTTGCTCAAGGTTCTTAGCTTCCTTGCATTGGGTTAGAACATGCTCCTCTAGCTCAAAGGAGTTAATTATTACCCACCTTCTGTAGCCTACTTCTGTCAATTTGTCAAACTCATTCTCCATCCAGTTTTGTTCCCTTGCTGGTGACCAGTTGGAGGAGAAGAGAAGAAGCATTCTGGTTTTGAAATTTTCAGCCCTTTTGCCCTGGTTTTCCTCATCTTCATGGATTTATCGACCTTTGGTCTTTGATATTGGTGACCTTTGGATGGGGTTTCCATGTGGACACTCTTTTTGTTGATGTTGATGCTATTCCTTTCTGTTTGTTAGTTTTTCTTCTAACAATCAGGTCCCTTTGCTGCAGGTCTGCTGAAGTTTGCTAGAGGTCCATTCCAGACCCCACTTGCCTGGGTATCACCAGTGGAGGCTGCAGAACAGCAAAGATTGCTACCTTTTCCTTCCTCTGGAAGCTTCATCCCAGAGGGTCACCTGCCAGATGCCAACCGGAGCTCTCTTGTGTGAGGTGTCTGTTGACCCCTGCTGGGAGGTATCTCCCAGTCAGGAGGCACAGTTGTCAGGGACCCACTTGAGGAGGCAGTCTACCCCTTATAAGAGTTAGAGTGCTGTGCTGGGAGAACCACTGCTCCCTTCAGAGCCAGCAGGCAGGAATGCTTAAGTCTGATGAAGCTGTGCCCACAGCCATTTTTTCCTCCAGGTGCTCTGTCCCAGGGAGATGGGAGTTTGATCTGTAAGCCCCTGACTGGGGTTGCTGCCTTTCTTTTATCGATGCCCTGCCCAGAGTGGAGGAATCTAGAGAGGTAGTCTGGCTATGGTGGCTTTGCTGAGCTGTGCTGGGCTCCATGAGTTCAAAATTCCTGGCAGCTTTATTTACAGTGTGAAGGGAAAACTGCCTACTCAAGCCTCAGTAATGGCAGATACCCCTCCCCCCACCAAGCTTGAGCATCTCAGGTTGGCTTCAGTCAGCTGTGCTGGAAGCGAGATTTCAAGCTAGTGGATCTTAGCTCGTTGGGCTCCATGGGGGTGGGATCTGCTGAGCTAGACCACTTGGATTCCTGGCTTCAGCTTCCTTTTCAGGGGAGTGAATGGTTCTGTCTCACTGGCATTTCAGGTGCCACTGGGGTATGAAAAAAAAAAACCCTCCCTCCTGCAGCCAGCTTGGTGTCTGCCCAAATGGCCGCCCAGTTTTGTGCTTGGAACCCAGGGCCCTGGTGGAGTTGGCAAGTTGCAAAGACCATGGGAAAAGCATAGGATCTGGGCTGGAGTGCACCGTTCCTCACAGGACAGTCCCTCCCGGCTTCCCTTGGCTAGGGGAGAGATCCCTGACCCATTGCGCTTCCCAGGTGAGGGGACACCCTGCCCTGCTTCGGCTTGCCCTCTGTGGACTGCACCCACTGTCTAACCAGTCCCAGTGAGGTGAGCTGGGTACCTCAGATAGAAATGCAGAAATCACCCTGTTCCTATTTGGCCATCTTGCCCAGAAGTGAAGTGCACAAATCTTAATTGTGCAATGTGAATTGGAAATTTCACTTTCCATATAAATACTTTTTCCATTTGGGGGGGTGGGAATTATTTTATTATGGTAAAATGACCTAAATTATATGTTGTGATTATATAACCTAAAATTTATCATTTTAACCATTTTAAGTGTACAATTTAGTGGCATTAATTATATGCACAATATTGTATAGTCATCAACACTATTTACAAAGCTTTTTCATTATCCCAAACAAAAATGGTGACCATTAAGCAACGGTTCCCCATTCCCTTTCCCTCCAGTCCTTGGCAACCTCTAATCTACTTATTGTTTCTATTAATTTGTTTCTTGTAGGTACCTTATATAAGTGGAGTCATACAATATTTTTCCTTTTGTGTCTGGCTCATTTCACTTAGCATAATTATTCAAGGTTTATTCATGTTGTAGCATGTATCAGAATTGTATCCTTTTTTATGACTAAATAATATTCCATTGTATGTATGTACCACATTTGTTTATCTGTTCATCTATTGATGGACACTTGGGTTGTTTCTATCTTTTGTCTATTGTGAATAATGCTGCTATGAACATTGGTGTACAGGTATCTGTTTGAATTCCTGTTCTCCATTTCTTCGGGTTCAGCTACGAGTAAAATTGCTGGATCATGTGGTAATTCTGTTTACCTTTTGAGGAACTGCAAAACTGCTTTTCATAGTGGCATCACTATTTTACCTTCTTATCTGGAATTGGAAAAAGGGTTCTAATTTTTCTATATCTTTGCCAATATTTTCTATTTTTCATTTTTTGATAATGATTATCCTAATGACTTTGAAGTGACATCTCATTGTGGTTTTGATTTGTATTTCCTTAATTACTAATAATGTTGAGTGTCTTTTAATGTGCTTATTGGCCTTATTGGCCATTTGTATATTTTCTCTGGAATAATGTCTATTTAAGTCCTTTGCCCAATTTTAAATTGGATTATGGTTTTTTTTGAGTTGTGGAGTTTTTTTTAATGTACTCTAGATATTCCTCATCAGGTATTTGATTTGTTAATATTCTCTCTAATTCTGTGTGTTTTCACTCTCTTCACAGTGTCTTTTGACCCACTATAATTTTTTATTTTAGTGAAATCCAATTTTTTTTTTTTTTTAGAGATGGAGTTTTACTCTTGTTGCCCAGGCTGTAGTGCAGTCACGTGATCTCAGCTCATGGCAACCTCTGCCTCCTGGGTTCAAGCAATTCTCCTGCCTCAGTCTCCCAATTAGCCGGGATTATAGGCATGCGCCACCACACCCGGCTAATTTTGTATTTTTGGTAGAGATGGGGTTTCTCCATGTTGGTCAGCCTGGTCTTGAAATCCCGACCTCAGGTGATCTGCCCGCCTCAGCCTCCCAAAGTGTTGAGATTACAGGTGTGAGCCACTGTGCCCAGCCAGTGAAGTCTAATTTATCTATATTTCTTTTGGTGCCTGTGCCTTTAGTGTCATATTCAAGAAATCATTGCCAAATCCAATGTCGTTAAGATTTTCCATAAGTTTTCTTATAAGATTTTTATAGTTTCAGCTCTTACAGCTAAGTCTTTGATATGGTTTCAGTTATTTTTGTGTGTAGTATGTGGTAGGGGTCCAACTTCATTCTTTTGCATGTAGATGTCCAGTTGTCCCAGAACCAATTGTTGAAGTGACCGGCCTTTCCCTCACTGAGTGCTTTCAGAACCCTTGCCAAAGATCATGTGACAACATATTAAAGAGTTTAATTCTGGGCTCTCTACTCTAGTTCATTGGTCTGTATTTGATTACTGTACCTTTGTAGTAAGTTTTGAAATCAGGAAGGATGAGGCCTCCAATTTTCTTCTTTTCTGAGACGAATTTGGCTATTTAGTGTCCCTTCAGATTCAATATGGATTTTAGTATGAGTTTTTCTATTTCTGCAAGAACATCTTTGGGATGGGATAGGGATTGCATTGAATCTGTAGATTGTATTGCTATCTTAATAACTTTAAGTCTATGAACACAGGATGTCTTTCCGTTTATGTATATCTTCTATAATTTCTTTCAACAATGCCTTAGAGCTTTCAGTGCACAAGTATTCCTCTCCTTGGTTAAGTTTATTCTAATAAGTATTTTATTCTTTTTGATGTTATTGTAAATTCAATTGTTTTTCTTATTTTTTTGGATTGTTTATAAAATGTAACTGATTTTTACAAGTTGATTTTGCATCCTGCAACTTTGCTGAATTTTTTGTTAGTCCTAAGAATTTGTGTGTGTGTGTGTGTGTGTGTGTGTGTGTGTGTGTGTAGTCTTTAGGATTTTATACATATGAGATTATATTATCTGTGAACAGAGATCATTTTGCTTCTTTGTCTTTGTCTGGCTTTGGTATCAAGGTAGTGCTGGCCTCACAAAGTGAATTTGGGAGTGGTCTCTTCTTGTTAAGGACCAAGTGTTTATGCCTCTACAAAATGTATATATTGAAGCTCTAAGCCCCAGTGTGATGATATTTGGAGATGGGGCCTTTGAGACGTAATTAGGTTTGGATGAGGTCATGTGAGTGGGATCCTCATGATGAGATCAGCATACTTATAAGAAAGGAGAAACTAAAGTTCTTGCTTTCTCTCTACCACACGAGGGCATACTGAGAAGTTGGCCACCTATAAGCCAGCGAGAGTTTCACCAGCAATTGAATCAGCTGGCACCTTGATCTCAGACATTGAAGCCTTCACAACTGTGAGAAATAAATTCCATTTATTTAAGCTACCAAGTCTGTGGCATTTTGTCAAGGAAGACAGAGTAGATTAATATATTTCTCTTCAATTTTTAGAAAAGTTTGAGAAGGATTCATGTAAAATCTTTTAAAACACTTTGGTGACCAGTGAAGCCTTCTGATCCAGAACTTCTCTTTGTTGGGAAGTTGTTTGAAAATTATTTACTTAATATTCTTAGTAGTTATAGGTCTAATCAGATTTTCTGTTTCTTTATAATTCAGTCTTCATAAAAATTGTGTGCTTCTAAGAATTTGTCTGCCTCATCTATGCTATCCAATTGTTGGTGTACAGTTGTTTGTAGTAGTCTTTTTATTCTTTTCATTTCTTTTAAATTGGCTGTATTGTCCCCATTTCCATTTCCAATTTTAGGAATTTGAGTACTCTGTCTTTTTTCTGCAACTCCTCAAGCTAAATTTGTCAATTTTGTTGATTTTTTTAAGTAACCAACTTTTGGGTTCATCAGTTTTCTGTATTTTACATCTGGCCTAATCTTTGGGTTCATCAATTTTCTGTATTTTACGTCTGGCCTAATCTTTGGGTTCATCAATTTTCTGTATTTTACGTCTGGTCTAATCTTTGGGTTCATCAATTTTCTGTATTTTACGTCTGGTCTAATCTTTGGGTTCGTAGTGGTGGCACTTTCCCACTTGAGATCTGAATTAGGTGAAATAGAGACCAGTTCTTCATGAACTCCCAAGATGGATTAGAATATTGCAAATAAGATTTGTTGTGTTCCTTCTTGTTCAAGGGCGAGCATTGAGAACTGAACTTTATCTTTCCAAATGGTTACTGTATCTGCTTACAGCATTTCTGCACAGGGACTCTGAAATTCTTCATGGGTAGCAGTCAGTTTCAACCCCGCAAGAGGATGTAGCTGGGGAGCTGGAAGACCAGGCTCATCTGCAAAGGCTGGCTCAGAACAGAGCAGCTGGGCCTCTTTGATAAGGGACTAGGGGAAGTGGTTTTGTCTCAGACCTAAAAGCCACTTGCTATCTCACACAGAACCTCTTAGTAAGTGGCTTCCCCTTCAGTGTTTACAAACATTCTGAGGCCCTGCACCTACAGTTTTGTGGGAACCAAAACCTCTGTCTCCTCAGTTAAAAGCCCAGTCTTTTTATTCCTTTCTTCCAAGTGGCACTCTGGTGACACAGATAATTTCTACTCTTCAATTCTGGACTCAGATTCTGAATGTGATTTCCAGGACTCCCTTTCCTCTCCTGATATGTGGGTACCAACCCAAATTCAGTTCAACAAATACTTATAAGCTCCACTAGGCACTGCTCCTGTGATGGGGCACTGTGAGTGAAAAACGAATAAGACAAAGCTCCTGCCCTGGAGCGAGATGGCACCCAAAACGTGATTTAAGTCCTCAATTTCCTCTCTCCAGGTTGATCAAGGGAGAACTCTCTTCTCTACCTGTGGCCAAGCACCTCTGCTTACTCTGGGTTCTGTCTGTTTCTGGTAGTTGTCCTTCCTGTCTCCAGCTTTTCAGTCTCCTCCCAGGGTCCCAATCATCTCTCCACATCAGCCTTTCTGTGTTTCATTGTCTATCTTACACTCTCACTCCCTTGGTCTCTTGTGCCTCCTCAGGGCCTGGGTTTTCAGACGGCACAGGGCTTTTATCATGTGAGCTATCTCTGCTGTTTCATCTACTCACTTCATTTTTGTTGCTCTCAAAACCAAAACAAGGTAAAACGCAAAAGAGAATAGACGCATTATAAAATGATATTTATTGTGTTTATCTGCTGAAATGGAGCCTGTAGTCTCATTTCTTAGTCACTTACAAGGTAAAATGTATGAACAATACTTTATTAATAGACATTTACAAATGCCTAAAATAAAAGGCGACACGTGGAGAGGATAAGATATCTTGTTGCAAACATGATACCTAGCTTCTGGAATAGGGTTAGTGGCATTTGCCACTAGTGAACATAATTTTCATGTTCAAATTAGGAATGAACTAATCAATAAACTTTTTTTGAGGAACTGAGGTTCATTAGGCACTCAGAGACAAGACAACTTATTAACCAGTTGGAGAGAGAGCTAAGAAAATACCATAGCTACATAATTATCATAGAATGTGATAAAAGCTACTACTCTGCACTTGTGTACCAAATGCTGTTTTAACGTATAAATAGAGAGCTATATATACAGCTTTGGATGGGACGTTTTGGAAGCCCACACAAAGGGAATACTCAGTCTGATCCTTGAAGTATGAAAAAGCCAGAGACAGACAGGAGAGAAGGGCATTCCAGGCAGAAGACAGAACATGGGCAAAGGCGTGGGAGAATTTGGTGGGTGCGTGGACCCATGATAATTCTGTGTGGCTGGAGCCTGGGGACTAGGCAGGAGACAGCCTGGAAGGTCTGATGGGTCAGACTGCTAAGGAGCATGGTCCCCCAGGAAAAATATTTAGTATGGAAGTGAAGTGATAAGAACCTTGTTTTAGAAAGATTACTCTTTACCTAACAGCATCCCAGGTGACACATGATAAAGCAATGATCTGAGGGAGTGAGCATGTAGAGGGAAGGTGTGTTAGAGAATTAGGCTGATTACGGGGACATGGCTGAGAGAAGCCATATAGAGAAGTTGAAATTGATAGGACCTATTCTCTGACTAGATGTAGAGGAGATCTGGGGTGACAGGGAGAATGAAGGAGTCAAGGATGAAAACGTTTTCTTCCTTGGGTAGCCGCTGATTGGTGAAGGAGTGAAGAATAGCAGTTCTATACCCAGCTCCTGGAGTTGAATCCCGGCTTTTCTGTTTAGTGGGATGAGCTACTGTGACTCAGCCTTAAAGACTTCACCTTTCTGTGACTCAGCTTCTTACTTTGTAAAACAGAGGATGGCTGTATCTTCTTGAGAAGGCAGATGAGTTTTAATGTTTCTTATGGTCTTGAAATGAGTAAATGTAAGACAGGACAGGGACTAGTACACAGTAGACACTGGATAAATGTTAATTATTCTGATCATGGTGAATCATTAGCACAGGAAAAACAGATGGAAAGCAAGTTGGGAGGTCAGAGATAGACCTGTCAGTTCAAGGTAACATCTGACATCTATGCAGAGATGACCCATAAACTGTTGGAAATACAAGTTATAAGTGAAAGAGTTGAGATAATGTGCATTTTAAAATTCTCTGACAAATAATTTATGTGATTATTTGCCTACAATAAGAACTTATAAGAAAAATCTTTCTTATTTGCAAAGATTTGGCCATTTTCCAGTCACAGAGTTGATCCATCCCAAACCCAGAGACTTATGCAGGGCTGCTGAGGACTGTCTGGGCCATCAGCCAGCAACAGTTAATAATTCTCACCCATTCCTTTCTGAATTCCCAAAGTCTGCAAGTCTCTACAGAATGTATTAGTCATTACTTTGCTTCTTTAAGTCAGAATTCAGGACTTTTTAAATGGTCCCTTGTCAAAATATATTAACATTTTCATATATTTTGAAAAATTACAAGGGCTTCTCACACTTGGGTGGGAGTTATTTAAGTCTAAACATTCATAGCTGTTTTTTTAAATCACTAAATTGTTCAGCACAATTGTTTCTGTTATTCTTGTGATTTTTAGTAGTGGAAATTTACAGTTTCTCTAATTTTATATTAACTCATCAGAGTATTTATGACCTGGAACCTCTGTCTGTCCAAAATCCATATAGAGAGCTCTATCCAACCTTCTTTAATTAAATGGTCATTTTCAACAGAAAAGTTGAGTGGTTATCCAGATAGCAATGGAATTAACATATTAATATATTTACTTTGAGCTGTTTTTAGTACCATAAAATATTGGAATATGCAAGTATTCATTCAATAACTATTTGTGGTCCACCTGTTATGTGTTAAGCAAAGTGCAGGTGTATATACACGTAAGGCCAAGTGCCAGGTATGAGGAATCCACAGGAGGTAAGAAGAAACTGCATGGCAGAGGACAAGTGCATGGCCCTTGGTGACAAGAAGGCTTGAGTTCAATTCTGGTCTTCCCAGCTTTCCAACTTTGCCAGGGTATTCATTATATCAGACTTAGTGTTAACTGGAAGAATTAATTTCTACTTTACAGGGCTGTCGTGAGTATTGACAACAATGTATGAGGCATCTAGTTTAGCAGTTGGTATACAAAATAAACCCTCAATGATTCTTACAGGCTCTCTGCCTTCAAGGAGGTCTTCGTTATTATTATTACTATTTATTATCATTATTTGAATATATCCCCTGTTTTCTCAGTCTAAGTGGGGAGACAGGGATAGCATCAGGTAAACAGATTGTGGTATAATAATGGGGGAGCAAACATTGTCTATAGAAAAATATATCTGAATAAGGAGGGATGAGAGTTAAAATTTAATATACAACATTAATTTTGCACAGTGCTAGCTGCATTTCTGTTATAAGAAGCTTATTTTATAAATTTGGATTAGCATCTTCTGAAGGTTTCAGGCCTATAAGAACAGCTTATTTAAAAAAAAATCCAGGACTTTGCCATGCAGAGGCACATTCCTGTATAAGCAATACCTCATTTAATCCCAACAACCCTATAAGGTAGGAACTATTGTTATCCCCATTTTACAGATGGACAAACTGAGGCACAGTGGAGTTAAAGTAACTTGACTAAGGTCACATGACTAAGAAACTGGGATTCAGACCCAGGCACTCTACCGTCAAAGCCCATGTTTATGACCACTCATTATAGTTCCTCATGTTACCTTTGTTCTTCAAGCTTCATTTTTTCTTTCTTTCTTTTGTTTTGAGACAAAGTCTTGGTCTGTCGCCCAGGCTGGAGTGCAGTGGCATGATCTTGGTTCACTGCAACCTCTGTCACCCAGGTTCAAGCAATTCTCTTGCTTCAGTCTCCTGAGTAGCTGGGACTACAGGCACGTGCCACCAGGCCTGGCTAATTTTTTTGTATTTTTAGTGGAGATGGGGCTTCACGGTGTAGGCCAGGCCAGTCTTGAACTCCTGACCTTGTGATCAGGCCACCCGCCTCGGTCTCCCAAAGTGCTGAGCTTATAGGCGTGGGCCACCGTGCCAGGCCTTCAAGCTTCATTTTACAACTAGTAGAAACTGTCACTATTCTTGAGAAAATTTATACAAATCAAGGGCAATTCAGACAAAAGTCAAACAAAAGAAAAATAATGAGTCTGGAAGAAAATATAGCCCAGCATTCCTTCTCTCCAGGCAGGACCTAAGAAGTGCTCTCTGTGGACACAGCACAAACCAGACAGGCTCCTTCCTGCCTGTGCCTGGTTTCCAAGCTGGCCCAACCAGGCCATTTTCTCCTAGTCTGTGCAGCTTGGAGTGTTCTATAGATTTTTTTAAAATCATATTTTAAACCAGCTTCACTTTCTTCTTCTGAGGAACATGAGCTGCAGTGTTCCTCATTTTCTCAGTTGAGTCCCTCAGTAAAGCCCAAGATGTCTGCAGGCAGAGACTGTCCTGACCTACTAGAGCTTTCCACCAGAGGGCTCTGTCTCCGAGATTTCCATTTTGATGCACATTTTAAAAAACTGGCCCGCTTTGGCTGGTTACAAGATCCTGTTCCGTGGTGCTTTGATTTTATACACCTTTTGGTCACCATCTAGTTCATCTGGAAAACTGAGGAAAATAAGATCACATGCATTTTACGGAGGAAATCTAAGAACTGAGCCCTAGAGAGAAGGCTGACTATTTAATGTGTTCGTGAATCAGGATATTCGTAGGAGAGAAACAGGGAAAGGAGAGACAAGAGCAGGGTGTCCTGAGCCCAAAGACCACCTTCAGAATCCTGGGCTCTGGCTTCATGCTTCTGGAAGACCTAACAGATCTAATCCGCTTCTGATTTTTATTTTTATTTTTGACAATACGCACAGGGGCATTGGGACACTAGGAATTTTACTTGAGTGAGCATATTAGGAAGAGGAAGAGGGCAAGTCAGAGAATAAAGATGTTCAGGAGTGAGTGTTCAACGCATCCACAGAGTGAGGACTGGTTTTATTTTAGGAGAAATGCAGCCTGTTCATTGTCACTTTGGAACTCCTCCATCCTTTATGACCAAGCCTCTTTACTTCTTCCTGCACGTGTCTTTCTGAGATGCTGCCTTTCACCTACTTACAATTGGTTTGGTGCTTAAGCTGGCCTCTTAGGTGGTATGCCTAACTCTGAAAGTCTTTTCCCTCCAAAATGCCCTTACACCAGGAACAGCCTCTGATGTATGCATCCTGATATTTATTTTTATTTTATTTTAACTTTTTTTTGAGACAGGGTCCCACTCTGTTGCCCAGGCTGGAAGTGCAGTGGCAGGATCTCAGCTCACTGCAACCTCCACCCCCCAGGTTCAAGCAATTCTCCCACCTCAGCCTTCCGAGTAGGTGGGATTATAGGTGTGCGCCACCACGCTCAGCTAATTTTTTGTATTTTAAGTAGAGACGGGGTTTCACCTTGTTGACCAGGCTCCTCTTGAATTACTGACCTCTAGTCATCCACCAGCCTTGGCCTCCTAAAGTGCTGGAATTACAGGCGTGAGCCACCATATCCTGATATTTAGTGCTTGCCAGAATTTGATTGCAACATGATTATTGACTTCTAGCTCTCTCGCTCTCTCTCTCTCTTTTTTTTTTGCAGGGGGTGGGGATGGAGTTTCACTCTGTCTCTCCCAGGCTGGAGTGCAGTGGCATGATCTCGGCCCACTGCAACCTCCACTTCCCAGGTTCAAGCGATTTTCCTGTCTCAGCCTTCAGAGTAGCTCAGACTACACGTGCGTGCCACCACACCGGGCTAATTTTGTATTTTTAGTAGAGACCAGGTTTTACCATGTTGGCCAGGCTGGTCTTGAACTCCTGACCTTAGGTGATCAGCCCACCTTGGCCTTCCAAAGTGTGGGATTACAGGCATGGGTCACCACACCTAGCCGGCTTCTAATTCCCACATATACAATGTAGTGAGGAAAACAAATAATTATTGATGCTGTAAGGTAGAATGAGATGAGTTCTAGTGACAGAAGGACCAAAGGGGAAAAAACAGCAATGTGAAAATATCCCTGGTTAATTTTGACTCCTGATACCAGGGAAAGCTTTATAGAAGAGGTATAACGCCAATTTGAGGTGGGCATTGAAGGACATGTAAATGGACATGGGGTGAAGGGCACATGTCTGGCTGGGGCACCCTGCTACACAAAGGCAAGGGACTGTGAGCATGTATGGTGCATCTGGAGATGTGCTCTGAATACACCCCGCTGATCCAGGACCCTGCTCATTTTTCATGCGTCTTTCACTTGGAGGCCCCCTGTCTTCCTTATTCTCTATGGAAATTTCATCCATCCTTCAAGGCCCAGCTTCAGCCCTGCCCCCTCATAAGGTCTTTTTTGACTGTTGTAGTTCATACCATCACTTGTAGCTGCAGCTCAGATTTAACTGGAGTGTCTGTGCTGGAATTGCCTCCCCAGTGACACAAGGGTAGACATTCTGCACATTTTCTACTTTGGGGCCTTGCAGCCCCTAATATAGTGCTAATGATAGTTGGTGCTAGACGGGTCTATGGACTCATTTACTGGGACTGATGTCTTCATCTGCCTAAATGCAGCTCATTTCTGCTGTCCAGCCTAGGACTGTTTGTGGGGATTTAGGAGTTAACTGATTATATTTGCCAACACATAAGGCAAACACATCCTTAAATGATCATATGAATGCCCTGATCAGCTGTGAACGATTCTTCCTCATTGTGGAGAGTTAATACACGTGTCAGCTGGCTGGTGGTCTGTTTGTGGGGGATGCCGGGGTGGGGCTCTCTGCCTCCGCCTCAACTCCGTAGTTCTCTGGGCCTTTGGAACTGGGATGAACCCAGATTCATAATCTGCACCATCATCTCCCAAGTTCCTTCTGGAGGATGACTCTGCTTCTTGCAAGGTCTTCTGTTTTGATGGTTGGATTACACCCAGTTCCCCAGAAGTGTGAGAAATATAAGCTGGTCAATTTCTTTCAGAAAGCGAGAGTACTGGGCATGACTGCTTCTTCCGCTGGAGCTGCTTGGAGTGATACAGAAGGAAAGCTTAGCCAGAAAGAAAATCCTACGAGGCTTCTGAAGTAGCACACCACGAAAAATGCCCAGCAGTCTCTAGACCCTACAGAAAGAACATTTTGCAACACTCCATTTGTAGAGTGTGTTGACATGGCTGAGAGCCACAACTCTGACAGAGACCCACACAGCACTGTCATTTGTGTTTGGAGGTACTGAGCACGCTGTGCCCTGCACAAAGATTTCCAAGAAAGGGATGAGTGTGCTTATATGCAGCCCACATTCTGCTCTCCAAGCCATGCACTCGGGGGAAGGGCTGCATCTGCCTCAAGTGAAGGGTACCTTTTCCAAATTTGTGAGGTAGGGACTGGTGGAGGCCACGCACCGGGGATCTTCACACATATTGACGGTGAGGTGAGCAGAGTATCTTGGCTGGTGTGCCATGGCCTGTTACAGGTGTGCAAAATATCGATCCCCTTCTCCCACAGTTGCTCGGCAGGTTTGTTACCTTCAGTCACGAGAGGCCTCTGGTCATGTGCAGCTTCCAGATGTGAGTAATCTTGATTGTTTACCCTGGTGTGCCATAAAAATATTATTTTCTACATATACTACGATGGGAAGAAGTTTGGGAAACACTATATTAGGTAGCCTGCTTCGTCATTCATCCAGAAGGGAGCCATTTCAGGAAGGGTATGCATCCATTTGTCCACTTAGGCATAAGCTATGCCCAGTAACAGAAGGTTTCCTGATTTGCTTACATGTTGAAATATGACAATTTGCATTCTCCTAGTAAGAGCCGGGCAGAGATCTGGGTCCAGGGAACCTGCCAATATTGGTGGCTGTAATTCAGTTTCCAGAGGGAAAACTCAGCCCGGCAGTCTAGATCACAATTTCGTAACTTGAAGGCCCAGGAGGTTTACTGTTCTGTGTGCCGGCTTTCCCCATCTGTGCAGGAGACGAAGATGTGAGAACAGGTTAACTGAAAGGTACTGCAGGGGAACTCCAGTCCTGTGAGTTCCCAGGGGAGTTGAGCAAATGGCACAGGGGGATGCTTTAGATTTGCCTGGTGCTGGGGAAACCTGGGGTAGCAGGGCCTTGTTCTTTGCTGAGTCCCTGTGTCTGCTCCAGCCAGCCCCCATCTGGGATGCCCTGGGCAATTAACTTCTTAGTCCAGAAAAGAGGAGTGGGTGGGAATGGTGGCATGGAGTGGGGGGAGGGGGGCATGTAGTTGGCATGGATTTTGACTATAGGCTTGAGGCAACACTCAGGTTCAAGCTGCCTGCATTGCTTGTTCCTAGTTGGGCCCTAGTTTGTTTTCTGTTGTTGTTGTTGCTGTTTTTTTGTCTGTTTGTTTTGTTTTTTGTATCCCCATAACTCTACTTTCACCTATACATAGTGGGGACCCACGGCTAGCATCCCCTGTGCTCTAGCATTTAGAGGGCTACAAACAGCCTTCCTATTGGCTTCAGGAGTCTTAGGTTTTACATTAAATACTAACCGAATAACTGTCATCTAACTCGTCTATAAGGATTTATCTTGAGATGTCACAATCCAGGACTCCCTGATTAATCCCTCAAATTTTGTTTCCTCTTTGCACTTTCTAGAAAGTTAGGTTACTCTTCTTCCTCTAACTCTTCTTGGGATCACAGTTGCAAATATGCTGGGCGCCCTGACCCTCACTTCTTCCCTGTCCTTCTCTTCTTTCCTCATTCCTCCCCTTCTTTTTCTTTCCTCCTTTCCTCCCCGATCACTGAGGAAGTAAAGGTCCCTCTCTGGTTGTCCACTCCATTTGGCTTATCTCTACAAGCAAACTGCTCTGTGCTTCAAGTCCTCCTTAAATGGAAGTACACTGCCCTGCTTGTAGAGTTCATAGATGTCCTTCCTACTGCCTTATAGGATCTGCTCTTAATTCTTACTCATTTTAGCTTCCTGCTTAGTAACTCAGCTATTAAACAGGAATACTTAGAAAACATTTGATTCTTTAAGCAACCCTAAAGCTAACCTGACTGTAGCAGCAGTGAGGGCCTTCAGATATGACAATCCCTCCTTAGATGCCCCAAAGTTAAAGTCCTGTCACAGCGCTATGCATGTGGCAGAGAAGAACATATGGCACAAGGCACTTGACACTACAAATGGTTGTGCAGGCTGTGTGTGGTGAAAGGGCAGCTGAGGGAACAAATGAACTGAAATTCAGCTTCTGCTCCGTTGTGCCCATCTGGGCATCTGGAATAGGTCTGTGTCTGCTCAGAGGGAAGCACCTGTTTTCTCATTTTCACCTCATGAGCTGGCAGTGGCCCCAGGTATTATACGGGCTGGAGTTCCTGGGCTAGAGTTCCCATGCCATAGTTCAGAGGCCTAGGGACTTCTGCATTTGAACATTGCGATCAGCATCCCAAGTAGGACAACTTGTGGGTGGCCATTGGCCTGGGGAGTGGGGCTCTGTGCATGGGTGGAAGTACGCATAGACCAAAACCCTAGGGAGTAAGTCCTGAGAACTACAAGGAGTCTCAAGGGAACCAGCTGGCCCCTGGTAGGATGGACTGAGTACACCAGAATGGCTGGAAGAGATGGGAAAACAGGGATTAAAAAGCCAGAAAGGGGTTACCTTATCAGATAACTGCACTTCGGAATAAACTGTGTTCACCAGCTCTTCCTTGGAGGGGAGCACCTGTAAAACACGCATCTTCCCCTCGGCGAGGGAGCCCAGGCCCAATCTTCCAAGTCCCCCTTCCTAATTCTGCCTCTACCCACTGTCCTTTCCTGGTCTCACATTTACTAGGTGGCTTCCACCTTGGCCTCAGTTCTGGTTCCATTCAACTCTGGAGAGGATTAGGATCAGGAAGGGATGAGGTGGGGGCAAATGGGTAGCAGCTGGGCAGGATCTCGGTGATGAAAAACCTCAGAGGCCAAGAGGGGGACCCACGGTTCAGTCTGAATCCTGCTCAGTCAGGATTTTATTTTTCCATGGGCTCTATGGATCCAGCGGCCCTATGAGTCCAAACACAGCGCTAGACTGACCAGGCAGACCTCAGTTTCCCCCTTGATTCCTTGCAGACTTCAAGGAAGCAGGCTGGTGGGGACACAAGAGAAGGTGATCCAGGGTGCAGGGGAGGGAGAGGAGTCTGAGGAAAGCAAGCCGCTGCTGCTAGACCAGGAGGGGCATTCGAGGGAACTTCTCTGTCAGTTCTGCAGCCTGGAGCTCCCTTAGCAACCTGCTCACCTCGTTGGTAGCCACATGGCAGCCCTCGCCTCACACCAGGAGCTCCTCTATTGTGTGGCCCCTCTAGGGGGCGCCTTACTCCTAATCATGGCTCATCTAACCAGGAGCCAGGCCCACTGTGGGGAGCTCAGGGCCTCAGCCCATGGAGGCTGTCATGGGGTGACAATGGGTCACGTTCCTGTCCTCATAGAAAGATCCATGGCATCACTTCCCTGACATGGCATTCCTGGTTGGACCCTCCAGACTCTTGGCCGTGGCTACTTTCTAGACAACAACAAGCATCTCCCGTCGTGGAGATGGTGGCACAGGGGTGTCCATGAATAGCATCAGCTCACCTTGGACTGGAGGATTTCATCATAAATTCTGGACTCTGCTGGCTGGGTGTCCTTTGAAGCCGTGACATATGTGTATGTGGTTTTCTTTGAGGCAGCATCTGTCTCACAAATACATATAGATCCACAGTCTGTGAATGGTGGGTTTTTTTAGAGATGATCTATTCCAATGTTCTCTTTTTAAAATGAAAAAAGGAAGCCGCCAGGGGTTAAATGGCTCCCATCATTTGAGATGGATGCTTGGATCCTCAGAATGTTTCAGGAGGCACCTGGCTGACGCCTCAAGCACAGCTCAGTGGGAATTCTCTTCTACTCTAGAGGCCAGATTAGGCCAAAGAGAATTTCCCTACCCCTCCCTGTATGGGCAGTCAAAGGAAGCTCTCCCACCCAGGATCTCCCTTCATTTCTCTAACATTTACCACTGACTGTCTGTCTTGCATGGCTAGTTGACTTTCCATGTCACAGTCTTAGTTTTTTAACTTGATTGACTCTCTCTAGGTATACACAGTTTTGCATTCTTTTGGTGCAGACCTTGCTGTAACCATCTCAATGTTAAGCACGCAGTGGATGTTCCACGAGCATTTATTGCTTGTTTGATTGATTCGCAATTTGTCTTTGTTTTTGAGACAGGGTCTCTCACTCTGTTACCCACGTTGGAGTGCAGTGGCACACTCATGGCTCACTGCAACATCTGCCTTCCAGACTCAAGTGATCCTCCCACCTCAGCCTCCTGAATAGCTGGGGCTACAAGTATGTGCCACCACACCCAACAAATTTTTGTATTTTTGGTAGATACAGGGTTTCACCGTGTTGCCCAGGTTGGTCTCGAACTCTTGAGCTCAGCCCATCCACCTGCCTTGATCTCCCAAAGTGCTGGGATTACAGGCATGAGCCATGGTGCCTGGCCAATCCACACAGTTAATAAACATTTATTAAGCCCCTTCTATGTGCCAGGCTCTGTGTGAGGCCCCAAAGAAGAAAAGACAGTAGGTAAGTCTTTCCTTTTAAGAATGTATGGACTAGAAGAGACATTCACGTCAGTGTACTCCTTTGCTTTGGTACTAACACAGAACATTTAAGGGTCAAGGTGAAAAAAGACGACCAGAATTTTGGGCCTTCATAATCCAGGGCACCAACATATCTGCAAATAGCAGGTCTGAGCTGAGCAGTATTACAGAGCTCCAACATTCAGAGTTTAGTCCTGTCCCAGTCCCTGCCTCATATTTGGTGAGTATGAGACAAACTGAATGCTCTCTCTTATCTCATTTATAGATGCAGAGAATAGCCCTTTTCTCTTCCCAAAAGGCAGTGAGGGATTGAAGACCGATATCTCTTTGCAGGACCTTGCAGATCACCTGCGGCTCAAGCAGGCTGTGAATTCTCCCCATGGTGAGGCCATTTGAGTATGACAGATGTCACAAATCCCCTTCCCCCGAGAACGCCTCCTCCGTATCATGCCTCAGGCCCATCAGTTATCAGTATACTGACTAACTAACATTTGCCAAGCACTTACTATGTACTGGGAATTGGGCAAAGTATTTTATATTTCTAATTCCATTTCATTCACTTAATAAGTATATGCAGCACACCTTATTACTGTGAATATTTTACAACTGAGTAAATGGAAGCTTACAATGCTAAAATAACTGGTAGCTGATAAATCGTCCAAACGGAGACTTCCACCCCGAGACTGACTGGGAGTGAAATGTGTCTTGGGCGGACATGGGATGTGGGTGAATAGGAGGGTGTAATGATTCCTTGGGGTTCTAAGATTAGATTTTCTGAATGGGGAATGGCACAACTACAGAATGATCAGAGGGATTCAGAGGGATCTAGTGACAACCATGGAATACAGAATTAGAACATGTTTCTCAGTGACTCTCCAGTGGTCATCATCAAATACAATGAAATTGGAAGTGACCCTGGAGATCCTCTAGCCCAAACATTTCACATGTGAGGACACTGAGCTGGAGAGGTGAACATACTCGTCCAAGGAAGCACAGCTTGTTCATGTAGGTACTAAACTAGAACCCATGTTCTGGGCGCACCAGATACTGGTGTTCACAGGAATGGATTCTGAAGACCATTCAGGGTAATGTCACACCATCCTCAGAGCCTTCATTCTGGGAGGTGGTGGGGTGGGGATTGGAGGAAGACTGATTGCTTGGAACAACGGACCTCTCTGCAGCACCTTGGATAAATGGCTTCAATCCTGGGAAGAAAGAAGGTGAGTTTCCACATTTTACCTTTTGGGAAAATCCTACCTTGTCTCCTCTTGTACAAACGGAACAAAAACACTGAAGATAGAATGAGAACAAGCAGAAAGAATATAGCCAACACGCTCAGCAAACCGGTGTGGTGAGTACGGAAGCTCATTGGGATATCTGAAAATAGAAGATGCAATGAGTCTTGATTCGCTGGAATGAGGCTCAAGAGGCTGGACAGGTTTGTCCACAATGAGGGGAATTATGAAAACTGGGTGCTCTCCAAAGGGGTGCCAAAGCTCCCGGGGAAACTAAACTTTCTGCTATTCAAAGCCAGGATGAGAAACTGGATCAGAGAGTTGAGCAGGGGTTGCCACGGAACACCCAGACATGTCTAGCATCTCTCAGAAGGCTTTGGCCCCTTTCCCAGTGGGCTACTTGAGAGGTCATGCCCCCAGGACTAGACCAAACATAAAGGAAGCACATTTCTCTAGAGAATGTGGCCCACATTCAGACCTTGCAGCTCCTCAGAGGGATCGCTGGGACTCACCAGGAGAGAAGAACAGAGCTGGTTACCTGCACAGAGCTGCTGGGCAGAGATGGAGTCAGAATTGTTGCTGACAGGGTTCTGGGCTGTACACGTGTAAGTCAGCTCTTGGTCCTTAGGAGTCTGGAAGATTTGAAGGACATTACCCTCTTTTCCCAGGGGACTCCATCTGTATGTCACATTCTTTTCTTCTTTCTCCACAGAGCATGTCAGTGTGACATTACAGGTGCTGTTCACAGATGTCATTAAACTCTGTGTAATTTTTGGTTTCCCAAGCCGACCTAGGAGGGGCAGACACATGAGCCAGTGGTGAGCTGGAGCTGGCTTGTACTACTTTGTGGGAGCCAATTGTTAAATTCTCAGAAATTTTGCAAGCTATCATTAAAAATTAAATTATAAAAACTTAAATAAATTATGTTAAAAATAAAGGTAGTAAATACTCAAAACTGATCATTTTCTAATCCTTTTTTGACTTTTTCTATCTGTCAATGCTCTTGAAGTTATATCTATTGTATCTGTCCTTTGTCAATGGGGAACCTGTGGGCATGTCTTTCCAACTCTGCATGTCTTCAAATCAGCCATGGTAGGACTATTTACCCCATAGAAATTGGCAATTGCTGTAAACTAGGTCTTGATTTGCTGTTTTGATGATTGTTGCTGTAGACGTAAAATAGCAATGGAGGAATGCAGATTAAACTTAAAAGTGTGTAATATCTGTAGCCGTTACATTGTGAATAGCACAAAAAAATAGGAAGTATTCTTTTGGTATTTGGAAACCATTATTGAATTCAGCAAAGAAGCTGCTCATGTCATTGATAAATGAATGAAACTCCAATATGTACATCTTTGTTGAATAACTTTTTTCTTATTATTTAACTTAAATGAAAATATCAACCAATGTTTGTATTGGAACTATACTCACACATTAATTACAACTATAGGCTGCTTAGGGATATAAGTGCTTAGCAAAATCAGTGAAAGCATTCTGTGAGAATAATTGGAATTTATCTTCTAGTGCCCTCTCAGCAAAATAAATTCTTTATGGAATTTAAAATAAAGACTATTATATATTTTATTATCATTAATGAAACTGTGTGCTACACATTTTTCAAGTCAATAAAATTTATACTAAATATAAATTGTATCTATATATGAATACACACACCCAATCAAGAACTAATTGAACACTTACCAGCATACAGCTGCATGAAATTATCTTTAAACATGTTTTTCTTTCTGTTTTTTGGTGTATGTATATTTTCTTAATTTTTTTTCAAACTATCCATGGTGGAAAGCTATAACTTCTTTAAAAGTCCATTAAAACAAATTGCCCATGGTCATACAATTGGCAAAGTATGTTTAATTCCAACATTAATGTTCTTTCCACTATGCTGTCCATCTGAATAAAATCTGATTCAATCGTCTTACATTAATTGAACATTCACAATTGCTCAGCACTGAGAAACCTGGGAATAGTACTATTCATTCATTCTTTTTCAACAAATATTTCTGGAGCATCCACTAAGTACCTGATGATGTAGGTGCTGGGAATACAGTGATAAGCAATAGTCCCTGCCTTTATGGAACTTGCAATTTAGTTGGTGACCTGTATACCTGCATTGCATCTGTTACAACATGGATTAGCCATATTTCTGTGTTTTTCTGCTATGAGGCACATGAACAGTGAAATCTTTGAGAAATAGCCAAGATGTTCTCTATGCTAGAAACTAGTGTTGTCCAACAGAAATTTAATGTGAGTCACTCATTTAATTTTAAATTTTCTAATAATCACATTTCAAAAGTAGAAACAAGCAGGTAATATTAATTTACATTATGCATTTGTATTTAACCCAATATAACAAAAATTTCATTTCCCTAATATGAAAATTATTGGAGGGAGGGGTGGCTGCCATCTCTGCCAGTCACTGGCTTTAGCCATTCCAGCCTGCCAGCTTTGGAGAGTTCAAATGATCCAGAGGTGGAAGAGTCCCCTACAACATGGCACAGCTGCTTTGCCAGATCATGGCCAGACTGCTTCTTTAAGTGGGACCCCCATCCATCACTTCTCACTGGGTAGGACCTCCCTGCAGGGACTTCAGCGACTCCAACCAAGGTTATACAGATAGAGCTTCGAACTCTTCCTAAGACAGAGTTGTGGGGAGAGGTGGCCGCCATCTCTTCCATTCAGTCAACTCAGCTCTTCCAGCTTGCCAGCTTTGGAGAGTCCAGAGAGTCTGGAGAAGGAGGGGACCCTCCAATGCAGCACACCTGCTCAACCAAAAAGCAGCCAGACTTCTTCTTTAAGTAGATCCCTGATCCCATTCTTCCTGACTGGGTAAGACCTCCCAACAGGGGTCCCTAGCCACCTCCTACAGGTGTATTTGGGCTGGCAACATGCCAGTACACCCCTGAGACAGAGCTTCTAGAAAAAGGAGCAAGCTGCCATCTTTGCTGTTTTGCAGGCTTCACTGGTGATACCTCCAGGTACAGGAAAAACTGAGGCAATTAGGGTCTGGAGTGGACCCTCAGCAAACTGCAACAGCCCCACAGAAATGTGGCCTGACTACTGAAAGAAAAACAAACAGAAGACAACAGCATCAACAAAAAAGACCTCACAAAAACCCCATTTGAAAGTCAGTGACCTCAAAGATCAAAAGTAGATAAGCACACAAAGATAATAAAGAGGTAATGCAAAAATGCTGAAAACTCAAAAAGCCAGGGTACCTCTTCTTCTCTAAATGGCTATAATACTTCTCCAGCAAAAGCACAGAATTGGGCTGAAGTTGAGATGGCTGAACTGACAGAATTAGGCTTCAGAAGCTGGGTAATAACAAACTTTGTTGAGTTAAAGGAGCATGTTCTAACGCAATACAAAGAAGCTAAGAATTATAATAAGACAATACAGGAGCTGATAGGCAGAATGGCCAGTTAAGAGAGGAACATAACCAATCTGATGGAGCTGAAACCCACCACACAAGATATTGATCACAAATATCAATAGCAGAATAGACCAAGTGGAGGAAAGAATCATAGAGCCTGAAGACTATCTTTCTGTAATAAGACAGGCAGATAAGAAGAGAGAAAAAAGAATGAAAAGGAATGAACAAAACCTTCAAGAAATATGGAGTTATATTGTTGGGATCCACTCAGGTGACTGGCAAAATATTAAGGGAAATATTAGGGAAGTTATAGATTATAGTCTCAAACCTTCTGGAAGGCCAAAAGGTTTTAATGAGACTGGCTGAAGGCAACCAGTTCTTACCTTAGAGCATTAAGTCATAGGGTAAAGATTAGGATAATAGAAGCTTCCCCAGGTAAGTCTGTTTACCCCACATTCCTTTGTCCCTACTCTAATTTGTTTACTCATGTAAACTTTGTGCTGGATGGTCCTCTCAGGGGGCAGTCAAAGGGGAATTACCCATTAATGTGTTTATTCTGGGCCCCAGAACCAAGACCTTTTATATTCATAAAACCACTCTTTTAACCATGTTAATTACCCACAAACATGTTGACTTAAAACCTCTGTTGTTAAATTTATACTGAATAAATGTGAGGAGAAACAGGGAGTGGGGATTGGTTAGCTGCAATCACCCTCTGAGATCAGCTGATGACCAACTTTTACACTGTAGTCTGGTGTGTGAGAGTGCATTTATTCATCTGTCACTGAGTCAGGGTCTGCAGGACAGACCTCCACAGGTGGTGATCAACATCTCATGTGGTGACCCCGACATGATACTTGTCAAAGCTGGCGCCTGAACAGGGACCCACTGATGTGACCAATGCCAGCTGGTGCCCCAGTGTGAAGAGAACTGATGTGATCAGTGCCACAGCTGGTGCCCGTTTGGGCACCAGCTGTGATGAGTATCATGTCAGGGTCACCACCTGAGACATTGAACACCATCTACGGAGGTCTGTCCTGCAGACCCTGATTCAGTGATGGATGAATGAATACACTCTCATACACCAGAGTATAGCTAAGAGTTGGGCTAGAGATGGTCGTCAGCTGCTTTAGGTAAAGAGACCAAACCTACAACCAATTGGGGTACCTGAAAGAGATGGGGAGAATGGAGCCAAGTGGGAACACATACTTCAAGATATTATCCAGGAGAACTTCCCCAGCCTAGCAAGACACGTCAACATTCAGAATCAGAAAATGAAGAGAATGCAAGTGAGATACTCCGTGAGAAGATCAACCCTAGGACACATAATCATTAGATTCTCCAAAGTTGAAATGAAAGAAAAAATGTTAAGGGCAATGAGAGAGAAAGGCCATGTCACTTACAAAGGGAAGCACATCAGGCTAAAAGTGGACATCTCAGTAAAAACTCTATAGGCCAGAAGTGATTGGAGGCCAATATTCAACATTATTAAAGAAAAAATTTTCAACCCAGAATTTCATATCTGGCCAAACTAAGCTTCCTAAGTGAAGAAGAAATAAAATCCTTTTCAGACAAGCAAATGCTGAAGGAATTTGCTACCAGCAGGCCTGCCTTGCAAGAATTTCTGAAGGAAGCACTAAATATGGAAAGGGAAAATAGGTAGCAGCCACTACAAAAATGCACTGAAGTATGCGAACCAGTGACACCGTGAGCAACGACATAAACAAGTCTGCAAAATAACCAGCTAGTATCATGATGACAGGATCAAATTCACACATAACAATACTAAACTTAAGTGAAAATGGGCTAAATGCCCCCAATTAAAAAACACAGAATGGCAAACTGGTATGCTGAGATCCATCAGTACGCTGTTGTCAAGAGATCCATCTCACATGCAAAGACACACATAGGCTCGAAATAAAGGAAGAGGAAAAAATTCACCAAGCAAATGGAAAACAGAAAAAAGCAGGGGCTGCAATCCTAATTTCTGACAAAGATTTAAAAAAAGACAAAGGAGGGTATTATAAAATGATAAAGGGTTCATTTAATTCAACAAAAAGAGCTAACTATCCTAAATATATATGCACGCAATATAGAAACACCCAAATCCATAAAGCGAGTTCTTAGAGATATACAAAAAGACTTAGACTCCTACACAATAGTGGTGGGAGAGCTAAACACTCTACTGACCATATTAGACCACTGAGACAGAAAATTGACCAAGATATTCAGAACCTAAACTCAACTCTGGATCAAGTGGACCTGATAGACATCTACAGAACTCTCCACCCAAATTCAACAGAATATATATTCTTTTCAACACCACATGCACTTACCCTAAAGTTGAATACATAATTGGAAGCAAAACACTCTTCAACAAATGCAAAAGACCTGAAATTATTCAGGAAAACAGTTTCTCAGATCATAGTACAATCAAATTAGAGCTAAAAATTAAGAAATTCACTCATAACCACACAACTGTATGGAAATTGAGCAACCTGTTTGGAAATTGAGCAACCTGGTCCTGAATAACTCTTGGGTAAACAATGAGATTAGGAGAGAAATCAAGTTCTTTGAAACTAATGAGAACAAAGAGACAAAGTATCAGAATCTCTGCAAGGCAGCTAAAGGAGTGTTAAGAGGGAAACTTACAGCACTAAATGCCCACATCAAAAAGCTAGAAAATCTCAAGTTAACGACCTAACATCACAACTAAAAACACTATAGAACCAAGAGCAAACAAACCCCAAAGCTAGCAGAAGACAAGAAATAACCAAGATCAGGGGTGAACTGAAGGAGATAGAGACACAAAAAATCCTTCCAAAAATCAACAAATCCAGAAGTTGTTTTTTGAATAAATTAAACAAATAGACTGCTAGCTAGACTAATAAAGGAGAAAAAAGACAAGAATCAAATAAACACAATAAAAATGATAAAGGGCATATCACCACTGACCCTAAAGAAATATAAACAACCATCAGAAAATACTATAAATATCTCTATGCACATACAGTAGAAAATCTAGAAGAAATGGATAAATTCCTGGACATATACACCCTCCCAAGACTGAAACAGGAAGAAGTTGAATTTTTGAAAAAAGCAATAATAAGTTCTGAAATTGAGGCAGTAATAAATAGCCTACCAACTAAAAAAAAAAAAAAAAAAAAAAAAACCCAGGACCAGAGAGATTCACAGCTGAGTTCTACCAGAGGTATAAAGAAGAGCTGGCATCATTTCTACTGAAACTATTGAAAAGGAGGGACTCCTCTCTAACTCATTCTGAGGCCAGCATCATTCTGATACCAAAACCTGGTAGAGATACAACAACAAAAAAAAGAGAAACTTCAGGCCAACATCCTTGATAAACATTGATGCAAAAATCCTCAAGAAAATGCTGGCAAACTGAAACCAGCAGTACATCAAAAAGCTTATATACCACCATCAAGTTGGCTTTATCCCCAGGATGCGAGGTTGGTTCAACATATGTCAAACATAATAAGTGTGATTCATCACATAAATAGTGCTAAAGACAAAAACCACAGATTATGTCAACAGAGGCAGAAAAGGCCTTCAATAAAATTCAACATCCCTTCATGTTAAACACTCTCAATAAATAGGTATTGAAAGAACATACCTCAAAATATTAAGAGCCTTATATGACAAACCCACACCCAATATCATACTGAATGGGCAAAGCAGGAAGCAGTCCCGTGAAAACCAACACAAGACAATGCCCTCTTTCACCACTCCTGTTCAACATAGTATTGGAAGTTCTGGCAAGAGCAATCAGGCAAGAGAAAGAAATAAAGGGTATTCAAATAGGGAGAGAGGAAGTCAAAATGTCTCTGTCTGCAGAAAACATGATCCTGTGTTTAGAACACCCCATTGTCTCAGGCCAAAATCTTCTGAAGCTGATAAGCAATTTCAGCAATCCTCAGGATACAAAATCAATGTGCAAAAATCACTAGCATTCTTATACACCAATAACAGATAAGCAGAGAGCCAAATCACGAATGAACTCCCATTCACAACTGCTACAAAAAGATTGGTATACCTAGGAATACAGCTAACAAGGGAAGCAAAGGATCTCTTCAAGGGCAACTACAAACAACTGCTCAAAGAAATCAGAGAGGACACAAATAAGTGAAAAAACATTCCATGCTCATGGATAGGAAGAATCAATATTGTGAAAATGGCCATACTGCCCAAACTAATTTATAAATTCAATGCTATTCCTATTAGACTGCCATTGACATTCTTCATAGAATTAGAAAAAAGCACTTTAAAATTCATATGAAATGAAAAAAGAGCCTGAATAGCCAAGACAGTTCTAAGCAAAAAGAATAAAGCTGGCGGCATCACACTATCCAACTTCAAACTATGCTACAAGACTACAGTAACAAAAACAGCAGGGTACTGGTACAAAAACAGACACATAGACCAGTGGAACAGAATAAAGAATTCAAAAGTAAGACCACACACCTGCAATTATCTGACCTTTAACAACTCTGACAAAAACAGTGGGAAAAGGATTCCCTATTTAGTAAACTGTGCAGGGAGAACTGGCTAGCCATACGCAGAAAATTTAAACTAGACCACTTCCTTACACCTTATACAAAATTTAATTCAAAGTGGATTAAAGACTTAAATGTGAAGCCCTAAACTATAAAACTCCTATAAGAAAATCTGGGCAATACCATTCAAGACATAGGCATGGGCAAAGATTTCATGATGAAAATGTCAAAAGCAATTGCAACAAAAGCAACAGTTGACAAATGGGATCTGATTAAACTAAAGAGCTTCTTCACAGCAAAAGAAACTATCATCAGAGTGAACAGACAACCTACAGAATGGGAGAAAATGTTTGCAATCTATCAATATGACAAAGGTCTAATATCTAGAGTACACAAGGAACTTAAATAAATATTTAAGGAAAAAACAAAGAAAAAAACAAACAGCCCCATTAAAAAGTGGCTAAAAACATGAACAGACACTTCTCAAAAGAAGACATTCATGCAGCCAACAAGCAAGTGAAAAGAAGCTCAACATCACTGATGATTAGAGAAATGTAAATCAAAACCACTATGAGATACTACCTCAGGCCAGTTAGAATGGCAATTATTAATAAAGTCAAGAAATAACTGATGCTGGCAAGGTTGCAGAGAAAAAGAAATGCTTTTACAGTGTTGGTGGGAGCGTAAATTAGTTCAATCATTACGGAAGACAGTGTGGTCATTCCTTAGAAACCTAGAGGCAGAAATACCATTTGTTACAGCAAACCCATTATTGGATATATACTCAAAAGAATATAAATCATTGTATTATAAAGATACATGCACATATATGTTGACTGCAGCACTATTCTCAATAGCTAAGACATGGAATCAACCCAAATGCCCATCAATGATAGACTGGCTAAAGAAAATGTGGTATATGTACACCATGGAATACTATTCAGCCATAAAAAGCGACAAGATCATGTCCTTTTCAGGGACATGGATGGAGCTGGAAGCCATCACCCTCAGCAAACTAATGCAGGAACAGAAAACCAAATACCGCATGTTCTCATTTATAAGTGGGAGGTGAATGATGAAAACACATGGACACATGGAAGGGCACAACACACACTGGGGCCTGTTGTAGAGGGGGCTGGGGGAGAGAGAGGGTCAGGAAGGTTAGCTAATGGATGTTGGTCTTAATACCTAGGTGATGGGGTGATCCGTGCAGCAAACCACCATGGCACATGTTTACCAATGTAACCTTCACATCCTGCACATGTATTCCTGAGCTTAAAGTAAAAATTAAAGAAAAAAAAGAAAGCAACTGAGATATTTTATATTCTTTTTTGGATGCTAAGATTTCAAGATCTGGTATGAATTTTACACCTACAGCACATCACAATTTGGACTCATCACATTTCAGATGCTCAAGAGTTGCATGTGGCTAGAGGCTACCATACTGAACAGGATATCTCTACATCTGTGCTTCTCAAACTTTGGCACAGATGGGAATAATCCAGAAAGAATACTAAACACAGATTCCTGGACTTCATTCATTCACAAAGGTCAGGGGCAGGACCTGAACATCTGCATTTCCAAAAAGCTCCCAATTGATGCTGATGCTACCAGTCCACAGACCACACTTGGGATAGCTTGCACAACAAAGCACACATATCTCCCAGTGAACCGTGGCAATTATAGTGATGATAACAAATAGTTCTCATGTTTTACCTTTCAAAAGCACTTTGCATAGCTACTAGAGAAATTCAAATTAAAACTAAACTGAGTTACCACTGCACACCCATCAGAATGGCCAAAATGAAAAGTAGTAACACCAAATGCTGGTGAGGATGTAAAGAAACTGGATCACTCATACATTCCTGGGAGAATGGCAAATTGAAAATAGTTTGCCCATTTCTTTTAAAACTATAAATGGATTTATCATACAATTATATTCTTGAGCATTTATCCCAGAGAAATAAAAGCTTATTTCATGCAGAAATGTGTACACATGTATTCACAGCATTTTTATTTGTAAAAGCCCCAAACTGGAAATGTTCCTCAAGAGGTGAATGGTTAAACAAACTAGTGCATCTATACCATGGAATACTATGTCACAATAAAAAGGTATAAACTATTAATACACACAAGAGTTTGGATGAATCTCAGTGACATTACGCTAGATGAAAAATACCCAACCTCAAAAAGGTAAATCCTCATTCCATCTACATAACATTTGTGAAATAACATAGTTGTAGACATGAACAAAGTAGTGTTTTTCAGGGGTTGAGGAAGGGAACAATGGAGGTGTGGCTATAAAGGGAGAGCATGAGGGAATCTTGTGATGGCTAATCTTGGTTATGGTAGTAGTTACGCAAAACTGCCCATGTGATTAAATCATACAGAGCTACACACATGCTCACACATAAATGAATGCATGCATAAGTGGTGAAACCAAAATAGCTCTATAGATTGTGCTAATGTCAATTTCCTGTTTTTGATATTGTGCTATAGTTATGCAAGGTGTTAACACAGGGTGAAGGGTACACAGAACCTCCCTGTATATTTATTTGTACCTTCTTTGCATCTATCATTATCTCAAAATAAAAAGTTTTTTTTAAAGCACTTTGCATATGCTATCTCACTTGATCCTCATGATAACTCTGGGAAGTGAGTAGTATGATCACTAACATTATGCAAAAAAGAAAATCAAGGCCCAGGGGACCAACTGCTGATGGAAGACTACATAGCTAAAAACTGACAAAGCCAGGACTGAAGTAAGACTACATCCTTTCATAAGTATTGATATATTAATGTATAAGTATTAATAGATGTAAAAAAATTTAGGAGACTCAATTATCAGAAATGTAGATGTGCTTCAGATAGTAAATTTGCAAAGTATAAATAAAACACAAGCCCTCCATCTTCCCATGACTTACGATAGACTTGCAGGTTGTAGTGCTTGGTGATGGTGTAGGGAGCAGTCTCTGTATTTATATCTGCTTTGTAGTTTCCTGCATCTTCCATCCTCAGATTGCTAATGATCAGGTTGCAGCTTGGATCTAAGACATGTATCCGATCATAATAATTTCTGTGGGTCACAGTAACTGTGGGTGCTGTTTCTGAGTCTCCTGGTTTTACAAAAGCAACAGATGTTTCAGAAGTCCAAGCAATGATTTTAACTTGCTGTGGTTCTTGGATATTTACAGGGAAAGTGACTGATTCTCCCAGAATCCCAAACACCATGAAGATTTCTGAGTCTTCTCCAGCTGCTTCTGGCCCTGAGAACGCAAGAAGTAAACTGTAGTCATCTGACTGTTGCCCCTTTCACGGTTCCTAATATTTCTAGCCTCAGAGCTTCCTGAGGAGTTGCCACAAATGCAGTTCACCCAGTTTCTTGAGGATGCATTCTACTCTAGGTGTATTTAGTATGTTACGACAACTAAATTTTCTAAAGCATTCTCATTCAAAAACTAAGTTTCTCATTAGAGATCTATGTTATTAAAAATATTTTTACCGAGACTTATAGACTGAAAACTAGAAGGCATTTAAGAGGTGAGGGCCATAAGCCTCCATGAAGTCTAAGATATTAGGTGCATTTCTTTCCCAAAATCATATTGCCAAGTGCTGGAAGAGCTGGAACAAGAACCTGCAATATCATGTCTGACGGACTCTTGGGTCATTGCTTTTTATTTTCCTGTGATCTCTGCAAAAAGCAAGTAACAGTTGTGTCTCTTTTGCTGGAAGATATAGGCAGAGTGCTTTGGAGGCTCTGGAGAAACTATTCCCCAAGTTGGTAATTTTTGGGGATCTTTTTCTGTTTACCTCTATATTCCTAGTCTCTAGAAGAGTGCCTGACACATAGAAGGTGCTTAATAAATATTTGTGGAATTAATTGATAGAATTTACTTGTGTTTTCTAGACTCTCTTGGAACAACTTCTGAAGTAAGCAAAGTTTGTTTATTCATTCATACATTTGTGAATGAATGCATGTATTTATTCAGGATCGGTTTTGTTCCAGATACTATGGTGGGCATTTATTAATTTAATTTATAATATAAGTGTTTGTTGGACATCTACTCTTAAACAAGATACAAGGGGCTGGGGATACAACGGTGAGAAGAAACAGATGCAATTCTTGCTCTTTGGAACTTACAGTCAGAGGAGGATACCAATGTTGATCAGATAATCATACAAACAAATGGATAGATAAAAAATATCTAAGTATTATGGTGATTTCAGAGAGACCAGCAAGAGGACTTGATCTGTTCTGGGAATCCAGGGAACATTTCCTAGGGAAAGCTGAAGGATCAATACTTTTAAAATATAACATGGGAAGATGAGAAGCTTATTTTCTCTTCCCTTTTTTCTCCTCTATCAGTTTTGAAAATAAACTCATTTAATACGTAGTTTGTAAAATGAGAGACAATATAATTACCAGACATTATTTTTTCTGCTCTTCCTTGTCCTCTTCTTCATTATCATGTAATTCCCAATGAGTGCTCTTCAGTGAGAAACAGTGTTTGGGGCAAGCATGGATGATATTCAATATATTTAATAACCAGTATGACATGGACCCTGACCAATCGGAAATGGCGTTAGCCATAAACAAATTAGTTGGGCGGTTCTGGTGTGTACTGGCTACATGTAGGCTCTGATGACCATGACATCAGTTTTCCACAGTTTTCCATCAGTTTAGGTTGACCCTAAAGTTTATCCAAGTCTAGATATATGGAAGAATAAAGATAATAAAGTATACAAGGCCCTTTGAATTGGCACAAAAATAAAGGGATTTCTTAAGCTGATGGGGCTGTCTCACTAAGGTCACCTCTGCTCTTCAGCTCAGCAACCACTGAAAGAGCCCCAGAGACAGCTGATGTAAACCTCTTTGCTTTCTGACCAACAGAGATTTTTTTCCTTAGGAGTAATATCCAGGACAAGGCCTTAGGACTTAGCTGGGGCTGGTTAAGTACAGAAGATGTAACAGGGAAGGGCAGAGAGTATGTGGGGTGGGAGTAGTTAGGGGGTAATTGGGAACCCTTATCTGCAAACATTTGTTAAGCGCTAATTGTGTGTCAGATACGTTAGGGACACATGGATAAACAGGACATCCTTGCAGCCATGAGGAGCTCACAGGCCAGAAAATAAGACAGATGTGGACACAAATGAAAGATAATACAACACTATGAGTGCGAAATGGTAAGAGCACTAGAAATAAACCATTGCGGGGGGCGGTGGGTCAGAAAGAGGCTAATGCTGCCTTTGGTGGTAGGAGTCACAGTTTGCCAAAATTCAAGAACGTTAATTCTCCCCAGACAAACTGTTTTACTGGGCTGATGAGTTCTGGGAGAGAGGTGTTTGGAGCGTCCCAGCCTGAATCCCTGGATGTTCCAGGCAGGGGCATGTGATCTATTCAGTTGCACAGAACCCTGAGCTCAAAAAGACGCTGAACTGGACTTAATGCTGCATTGCCACCTTGAAATTCTACATGCTATTTAAACAAGGGGCCGTCCATTTTCATTTTGCACTGGGCCTGGCAAATTATCTAGCCAGCCCTGGTCCCAGATCTCCTATGTCTCTATTCTTTTTTGAAGTCAGGCCCTTGTGCTTAATTGCTTGCCACTTCACTCTGTGGATTGAGATTAGGTGTGAGGAGTAGACAGAACATAGATTCCGCGACTTGTAATTTTGGTGGGTTCTCTCACCAAACCCCAGGAAGTATGTAGGTAGATTGTTTAGGCTGAGACATTAGGGCAGTTGAGCAGCCACAGTGGTTGGTGTGTGGTGCAGTTTTAAAAGTGTGTCTCATCTCCTGTAGCAAGTCATTCAGGAAGTGATGCCAGAGCATTTAAGGGCAATCAGGCGGTGGAAGTGGTGGGCAGGCAAAGCTGGGGGAAGCTGTTATATGTGCTGCTGGTATAATCGGCAAGAAAACTTTGCTTGCTGGAAAAGGCAAAGGGGTTGCACATGTTTAATATGAAGATTCTGCCACCTTCAAACACTTCAACTGTGCTCTGAGAGAAGCAGCTGCAAAACCATTGCCTGCTGTGGAAAGATAGGGAGGCAGAAGACGTAGGTGCAAGTACTTCTACTTATGAGCTGGAAAATCTTAACATGGTCACAAAACCTTTCTTTTTTCTTTTTTTTTTTTTTTAAGACGAAGTCTCGCTCTCTCACTGTTGTCCAGGCTGGAGTGCAGTGGAGTGATCTCAGCTCACTGCAACCTCCACCTCCTGGGTTCAGGCGATTCTCCTGCCTCAGCCTCCCGAGTATCTGGGATTACAGGTGCATGCCATCATGCCCAGCTAATTTTTGTATTTTTAGTAGAGACGGAGCTTCACCATGTTGGCCAGGCTTGTCTCAAACTCCTGACCTCGAATGATCTGCCCGCCTCAGCCTCCCAAAATGCTGGGATTACAGGCATGAGCCATCTCACCTGGCCTGGTCACAAAATCTTTCTGATTACCCAGGAAATGACATAATATGAGCCTCAGTTTCTTCATCCATAGAATGAAAACAGTAACTAAGGTATTTGCCTTATTTGGTGAGCAGCAAATGATGTAATGTGAGTAGAAGTACTTTGTTGATCATCAAGGCAAAATAAAAATTATTTCTGGAGTTTATAATGATAACATTCATAATACCTTCATCATCACCTTAACAGTTGGTACAAGCCCTTTGGGACTACCCTAGGCCATCCCTATGATGGCCTTGGCGATGCCAGGGCCATATTGGAGCATGTATCAAGAGCCATTTTTTAGGGCTAATTCAAGTAAAGCCTGGAGGGATAGTTTTAGGTACCCTGGATAGACTTTATTCTGCTCTTAAAAGACTTTAAGATTTAAAAGACTTTAAGATTTAAAAGAAAGAATCTCCATATCAATCAAATCCAATATTTATGTTTCTAGATGCCAAAGGGACTCTAATTTCATATTACCACTGGAAGTGACCTTAGTAAAATCTAATTTCAGAGATAACTTGTGGCACAAAAACATCTTGAGGACTTAACATGAAATGCACTATGTTAGTCTATGACAAAGATATATTCTCTGCCTTTTTGGGGGAATTTGATATCCGGTTAGGGAAATAAGACAGACAGACACACACATACACACACACACACGCGCGCGCACACACACACACACACACACACATGAAATTGTCCTTTGCAATATGAGGTAGTGAATAATAAATTCAAATGAATGGTAGAAACAGTGATTACAGTAGAAATTCTAAGAAGGGAAGGATCACTGAGCTGCAGTGGTTAGGAAAACTATCTCAAAGAAAGTAGAATTTGTGGAGGATTTTGAAAGGTGAATAGAATTCTACTGGATGGAAAGGGAAAGGAAGGGTGTCTCAGGTCCTCGGATCCTGAATAAAAGTTTGGAAGCAGAACCTATGATGTTAGTTGGATGAATATAGATTCCCATAACAGAGTGGAGAGAGGTTTAGATTTGTGACAGCCTTGAGTTTGAGGTCTCCATCATAGGCAGAGGGGAACCATTAAGGTTTTTGATGGTGAAAACTCCAATAATGTTTTAGTCATTGTAATGTGGTAACAATGTGTGGGGAGAAAAACCGGAAATAGAGGCTGGATCAGAGAGGCTATTTAGGGGCTACCATGGTCTTCTGGACATGAACCAGGAAACAATAATGGGAATGGAAAGGAAGGGCTGGATTAGACAGATAGCACAAAGAAAGGCAATAAATAAAGAGGCATCTACTAGAACTCAATTGTTCAACAATATATTTTGAGTTTCTACTTTATGTCATTGGACAACTCATAAAGTTTATGATGGAAAGAAGTCAAAGGGAGAAGACAAGTTTAGTCTTAAAAATATTAAATTTGAGGTGATGGTGGGCCACATAAGTAAGTTGTTGAATAGATGGAAGATAAGGAGAGAGAATGGACTTGAAGTATTATTATTTGGGGCACTGTGACAGAATCTGCTAGCTGTTTTCCAACATTTGTTCCCACCTTCGTTCTTTGTAATAGAATTGCTAATTTTTACCAGGGCATATAGCCACCCAAAATAGACTGTATTGTCCTGCTTTCTTCTAGCTAACGTTAGTCATATGACTAAGTTCAGCCCAACAGAATGAAAGTGGAAGTGCTGTATATGACTTCTCTGACTTTAAGAACAGTGAGGAGCCTGGTGCAGTGGCTCATGCCTGTAATCCCAACACTTTGGGAGGCCGAGGTGGGTGGATTGCTTGAGCCCAGGAGTATGAGACTAGCCTGGGTTGGTACGAGACCAACAGGGCAAAACCCTGTATCTACAAAAAAATACAAAAATTACCCATGCAATGATGGTGCACACCTGTAGTACCAAATGCCTAGAAGGCTGAGGTAGGAGGATCACCTGAACCCAAGGGGGTCAGGGTAGCAGTGAGCCAAGATCACACCAGTGCATGCCAGCCTGGGCAACAGAGTGAGACCCTGTCTCAAAAAAACAAATAAACAAAAAAAGAGGGAAATTTGCCCTTTTCATCTCTTCCTTGCTTTTGCAGACCAGAAGGCCATGACAGCTGGATCTCAGACAGACATTCTGAGTCACGAGGAGGACATCAGGTTCTGAGGACGGTGGAGCAGGAAGAGAGAAGTCAGAGACCCCAGTGACCTTGTGAACTATTCTAGCAACTGTGAACTGCCAACTCTGGACTTTTTTTACATGAACAAGCAATAAACTTCTTTCTTGCTTAAGCCAGTCTTACTTTAGTGTCTCTGGTACTTACAGTAACACTGAAATCAAAGGGGTTCAGAGATCATTCACAGAAACAGGGTGGGTGAAAGAGAGGAGGGTCATTCAGGAAGAGTAAGCCTGAAGTCCATGACTGAGCCTTGTGAGAGTGCTCACATTTATAGAAGAGGCATCATCAAAAGAAACCGAATAGACAAAGCAGTAAGAATGCAAGAGAGGCACCAATAGTGGACAATATCACAGAAAGGAGAAAGAGTCTCAAGGAGTTGATTGCCACTGATGTCTAATGTGTCTAATGATTCAGTGTTCAATGGAAATGAAGCCTGAAAATGGCCCTTGGTTTGCCTGTTACGAGGTTATTGATGGCCTTTGAGAATGTGATGCAAGTAAGACAACTCAATGGGAGGCCAGAGTCTAGGGGACTGACAGAGTAGCTGGTAAAGCATGGAGGAAAAACTTGACAGTGAAAGGAGGGAGATAAAATAGAACAATAGATAGAGGGTCAGGTAAAACTAATTTATTTGATTTTGTTTTAAAATAGAAGAGACTAGGGGGGTTGGGGGGCAGGTGCTAGGGAGAGTGAGCAGAGAGAGATGTCCCCAGTGGACCTGCTCTAGGTCAGACGCTCCTGTCCATGGGCTTTCTGGAGCTCCAGGTTTCCCTCTCATAGCGGTTGCCACATTGTGTGGTGGTCATCAGTCTGCGTGTCTGTGTTCTGGACACTGAATGACTTGAGTCCAGGGGTCTTGCCTTAAACCTCTGGTATGAAGCACAGCACAAGACGCACAGGCCACTAATGCTTGCCATGGAACGAAAGATGGAAAGGAAAGTGCAAGCAGTGAAAGCTGTGAGCTTCCAATCAGAGGATGGTCACACCCTCACCTGAAGGAAAGGGAAAGGAAAAGATGAGTGAAAGAGCGAAGGTATTCTGAGATGCTATGAAACATGGGGCTTTAATAACAGGAAGAGGCTGCCTGGTGAAGTAGAGTGACCACAGACTTGAACCAGGTGGGCTTGTGCTCAGGTTCGGTCCCTGACATTTGCTGAGGTCCTGATCTTACTTGATCACGAGATGGGATATAATAATGGCTGCCTCACAGAATTGTTGTGAGGGCACATAGAAGGTGCTTAATACATAGTGGACATTTTGGAATAGATAGGATAAAATACAGGACAATCATTTGGTGGCCTTCATCTCTTCAGTAATGTGGAAGGGGAGACTATCTGCTAAGAGTGAGGAGGGAAGAGTGGGACCAGCTAGGAGGTATACAGACTAAGGGTGCAGATTTTGAATCCAGGTATATTTGAACCCAGCTGTGTTATCTTGAGAAAATCATTGAAATTCACTGTTCCTCAGGTGCCTCATCTGTAAAGTGTGGACAATTATTTATTTATTTATTTTGGGATGGAGTCTCTCTCTGTCACTAGGCTGGAGTGCAATGGGGCGATCTTGGCTCACTGCAACCTCTACCTCCCGGGTTCAAGCAATTCTCCTGCCTCAGGCTCCCGAGTAGCTGGAACTACAGGCATCCGCCACCACGCCTGGCTAATTTTTGTATTTTTAGTAGAGATGGGGTTTCACCATGTTGGCCAGAACAGTCTTGAACTCCTGACCTCGTGATCTATCTGCCGCGGCCTCCCAAAGTGCTGGGACTACAGGCGTAAGCCACTATGCCCGGCGGGACAATTGTTAAATGTAATTGTGAAGATAAAGCATTAGCACCATGCCTAGCACGTATAAATGGTAGTTGCTATTATTTTGGGGAATGTGAAAATTTTGGGGAAATGGTACTATAAGGGATACCATAGGGAGTTGACAAGAGATTGATGAAGGGGATCAAGTGTTCGCTAAGTAGACTTGGGAGCTCAGTGAAGAAGCAGTAACTCACATTTTCAACCTTTCCCAAAGAGTGTGATTTACTGATCTTCTTATGCCAGAACTCAAATAGGAAAAGTAGGACAAAGGCCATACCTCCAAAGGAGAAGCAAGGGCAAGAAAAGGCTGAAACCCTGGGGTGGCGACTTACATGGAAAAATCTGTCCACTGTGACTCTTAGGTAGCTATGGCAAAGAGGGAGCCCAGGACCCCAAGGGCAGGATGGCCAGTGTTGAAAGAGAGCACTGAGGACTAGCTGCTCACTGGAGGTGGCCTGCCCCTCCTGGCTTGGGCTGAGGCACCCTTTCCAATGCAATACACCTTTCTGTGTATAAGATGATAATCCTGTTTCCCCGGATAATCCCAGGTGTATGGGTGGACTTTACAAATGTACATTTCATGGTTAGGTAGCTACCAAAGCCAATGACTAAAAGAAGACAATAGGGGTCGTGAGAAAAAGAATATTTGAACAAACAAACAAATAGAAAAGAATCAGAAACCTCATACACAGTGTAAAGATTGATGGGGTATGATGCTTTTAACTGGTGAGAAGAAAATTCTTCAAGGCTGGGCAAGCGAAATTTACCTAAGTTTTTGGTGGAATCCAAAGTGATTTTGAAATGTCAAATATTGATGACAATGGAGAGGGCCTTTAGGACTAAAATCCCATAGTTCTCCTTAGAGTCTATTAAAAATGAATACGGTGTACCCTTGGAGTTTGGGGAGCTCTCCAGTCGCCTTTCACAACCTCTACCATCACTACTAGGCTCTGCCAGATCTGCCCCTACTTCTCCCCGACTCCATCCATACCAGCTCCCTCTCTTCTGTAAACAGGCCGGGGCACTTTGCCTTAGAGCTTTTGCACCTGCTGTTCTCTTCTTTTCCTACTACACTCTTTTCAGCAGCCCCCTACTTTGTTCAGGTTTCTATCCCAATATCAACTCATCATGAAGAGCTTTCCTGGTCACTGTGCCTAAAATAGCAATCCCCTCCCCATCGTTCTCTATTGCCTTGCCTTGCTACCCTTCTGTTCATTGCACCACTAAAGCATTGCCTGTGCATATGTATTGATTGTCTCCCGACCTATCCCCTCAATACACTGCTACTATAATGCAATTATCAAGAATGCAGAGTCTTTGTCTGTTTCAATCACTACTGTTCCTCCAACAACTAATGAATGATTATTAAATGTTTGTTGAAAAAATGAACACCAGCCTGGGCAACATAATGAGATCTCATCTCTACAGAAAAGAAAATTAAAAAAAAAAATTAGTCAGGTGTGGTGATATGTGCCTGTAGTCCCGGCTACTTGGGAAGCTGAGACAGGAGGATCGCTTGAGCCTGGGAGGTCAAGGCTGCAGTGAACCGTGATTATGCTACTGCACAAGAATTTTTTTTTTTTTTGCAACTGACTCAATTATTCTTTTCCAACAATAGAAAACAAGGCAGAAAATCACAGCGAGAAAAAGAGTAAGGGCAAGAGAGGACTCTTTACTGGTCTCTGAGTCTTGATGTGAAAGATGAAGGATTTAAACTGATTATTAAGAAGAGGAAGATGGCTAACTGTAACTTCTTTCTACTCCAAAATTCTATACTGTTTGTGAAGAAATTTTTTTAGATTCACAGAATGGGGACCCACAGCATAGTTAGTAAAAGTGTCATTAACTAGGGATGAGGAAACACATTCAAGTCAAGGGTCTGCTGTTGACTAGCTAAATGACCATGAACGTCACTTACTTGCTAAGTCTCAGGGTTTTAGTTGGCAAAAAAAATTAAAAATAGAGCCATCCTGTTGTTTTGAGGAATTATGAGGATTAGATGACATGAGAGTGCTCTCAAGTGTGTGCACTAATGGAGAACAGTCTAGTGGTCCCAAGGGGAGCCTTGCCTTGTGGATTCGCCTGTGTGGCACCATGAGTCAGTGATTGAGAACTAGCCTGCCTGGGCTAGAATCCTGCCATAAACCCTAGGGAAAGTCAAGAAAGACAAGAGGCCTTGTCTTCATCTTGAAGACCCCTCGATGCAAGAACTTCAGATCAATGGCAGGGAAAGTCAGTAACCTCTCTGTACCTCAGTTTCCCCAACTTTAAAATGAAGGTAATATTAGCACATTAGCGAAGGTAATAGTAGCACAATATTTGACCACATAAAAATATTATGATGGTTAAATGAGTTAATATTTGTAGACCTCTTAAAATAGTGCCTGGCACATACGAGGCACCATATGTGTTTGCTATGTAAAACAAACATCTTCAAAGAGACTAAACTAACACCTCAGACAACTATGAAGGGAAAAATAAGAGTTGGGGTATTGGGGAGATGTTAAAGTCAGCAAATAGCTATTAATAAGAGTGGAAATGGGGAAGGCTGTCGTGTTGCTTAACAGATACCTCCACCCCCCTACTTTCTTAGCATCCACCAAATAAGCATTTCGGGTGTGTGTGTGTGTGTGTGTGTGTGTGTGTGTGTGTGTGTGTGTTTGGTGTTAGCGGGACTAGCTAAACTTCCCCTTCTCTTCTCCACCCACACTGCCTCCTAGAATCAAAAAGTGGGGGTAGAATATCGCTGAGTATTGCAGGTGTGGGAGAGTGAGCAGAGGTAGCTTTAGCCTGTAGTACCCAAAAGAGAGTTCATTATAACTGCTCACACTGAGTGAAGGGACATAGACAGAAAGGGGAAGCACAGGGTTAGACAGCAGGAATTTTGTGTCATTCTTCAAAGCGACGGAAAGTCCTTGATCATGAGATTTTAAGAAAAAGGAACCTACCACCCCCATGCAATAGTACATTATTTTCCCCTGGAATTTTTACTTTAAATCATCTTTATCGGGATTTAGTTTAACTTGAATCAGTTCGTTGAAAACACACACACACATACACACACACGCACACACACACACACACAATCTCCAAACAGACATGGGATCATCGCCATATGCCATTTTATCATTGCTGCCCTCTATTAGCATGTACTTGAACACTGAGTGTAACAAAGGGGTCCGGTTATTCACAGTGGGCCCACTCACCTCTCGGACTTTTAAGTCTTAACTGCTGAAATGCCCATGACTATGTTTAACATCCAGCAGGACGTCGAGATCATGTTGATGCTGGACTTTTATTTGTTTAAAGAAACTAATTCAACTCATGTTTGAATAATATTAAAATGAATGGTCTTTGAAACATGTCTGGAGATGGTTATTTGCTTGGGTATTCTGCCTCACTGGCCTGCCTCAATTTCTGTTATTGGCAAGGACCTGCCGGCAGCTCCTTCTTCCTCTGTGGGCAGGTATAGAGACAGGTGCAGCTTCTATCCCAACAATCCTGTCTTGCCGGAAATAAATAAATCATCACTTTTTACTGACAAATTCCCAAATGTGATAAACATTAATAGTGGGGAGAGTAATTTACTCCACTTCAGCATCAAAGTGGGTGGACGCAGCATGACTCAGATGTTAAATCTAAGGACACTGAAGTTTAAATTATATTCCCTTCACTTTTTGTTAAATGACCTTCGACTCTGTGCATCAATGCTTTTATCTGTATATTTCACCTTTGACTCTCTGTGTATGAATGCTTCTTTTCTGTGAAGGAAGTTTAAATTCTACTTGCCTCACTTTTTGTTAAATGACATTTGACTCTCTGTGTATCAATGCTTTTATCTGTATATTTCACCTTTGACTCTCTGTGTATGAATGCTTCCTTTCTGTGAAGGAAGTTTAAATTCTGCTTCCTTCACTTTTTGTTAAATGACCTTTGAGACTCTGTGTATCAATGCTTTCGTCTGTATATGCACATATTAATAGTACGTATCTCATAGTGTGTTGTAAAGATTAGACAAAATAATAACTGTAGACTACTTAGAGTAATGCCGAATATGCAGTGATTGCTCCATAAATGGTTATTTATTAGTATTATTGATGGGCGATAAGATACGAAATTGAAGAAATAGAAATAAGAATGGAGCAGAGAAAAGGAAGAATTAAGAGTGTGAGACAGAATATGTAGAGGGGATGGGCAAGGATTAAAACTTGTGGACTGCTCCGTCTCCTACCCCTAGAGTGGGAGTGTCTCCTAGGGTATGTGGAGAGACAGAGTCATGGTGTTTCCAAAGTCGTGATTAGAAAGTTGAGATCAGAGCATAAGACTGTGAATTTTGACTCAGAAAACTTTTCCAACATAGAACAGTCATGAGTTTGCCCACTCAGACTTTCCTTATGTCGGTGATTTCTGGGGGAAAATGGGGATTTCTCCCTGCATCTCTCCACTGCGTCCCAGCCTCTTCAACTGCTCTGAATTCCAGGAAAATGCATAAAATGTAGACTCTGAAGCCCAGTACTGAATATAAAGGACTACCTCTAACAGGAACAGCAGCAGGAGGAATTCAGGGTATATTTTTGTGCTCAGAAAAGGTTTGCAGGAATAATCCTTAACAGGCAAACGGATAATTCGGTAAAAGTAGACAGTATGTTAAAAGTATGCCTGGCTTTACTTTTATTAAAAAACAAAAACAAACAAACAAAGAAAACTCCCATTCCCTCTTTCATAGATCTTTGATTAAATGGATATCTCATTCCTAGTCTCCTTTTCCAGAATTCCAACAACCGACACCTAAGCTCAAACTCCCAGCACCTTTTCTCCTGTTTATGTTCCTTGGACCATTCCCAGACAGATGAGTCCTGCCCAGGATCTCCGTGCAGTAAAGCCACGGCTCTTCCTAAGAATGCATGAAAAGTAAGTGTGAAAAACAGCAGCATTAGCTAATATCTGTTAAACGATACATTCAGCTACTATGCCAAGTGTTGTACATGCATTATCATCATTTTGATTCTCAAAACAATTCTACTCTATTAATACCTTCCCCATTTTGAAGCTGAAACAAAAGTCAGAGGAGGAATATAACTTACTCAGGGTCACAAAACTCATAAACAAAATAATTCACTACTAGCTGATTTGACAATTTATTTCAGTTTCAGTAGATGAAAGAAGTGTATCCTAGAGCTACCTTTTATCTTAGCAGGTATTAACCTTTTGCATCAAGAATTTGAAAACAATGAGTAAGGAGGTCAGGTGGAGCAGAAAGAAGAACCAATAAGACTGGGATTAACCTTAAGATTAGAAAAACCAATGTCTATTTCTACCTCTACCAATTTTGGTATTGAAATTTCAGGTGAATTTTTTAACCTCTAAATCTTACTTGATTTTTCTTGCATAATGTAATTAATAACATCTATCTTTCCCATCTCAATGGTTTTCATATGGATAACAAGAATGTAGGCATAAATATTGTAAAATGTTTTGAAAATTAAGTGGTATCAAATGCCACCTTGTCTAGTCTCTCTCTGGAAGATTAAGGACATTCCCAGAACCAACTTTTCCTCACCTAGTTGCATTTTCTGTTTGCCGTTCTAGAGCAGCCAGCAGAGGCTCCAAAAATTTGATCTGACCTGTGTTAATGTTACACAGTTTTCTTTGTACCAATAACAATCAATATTCATGTTGTTCTTTTAGTTTACTGTTATGCCATAAGCAAGAAAAAGTGTTTTTAATTGAAGTTTTCCAACTATTTTTTAAGACTATTTGTGTAAAATGGGATAGTAATCTCTTCCTCATTTATTTTGGAGTTTCTGAAGGATAAAAGCAGCATAATGTCTCTGTGTTTTGAAAATAAAGGGAATTTATAGAGACGAGGCCTATGCAAGGATAACAATGAGTCAAGCATCACTCTAACCTGATGGAGCAATCAACTATAATTAGGAAAGACATCTTCTGTCTCAAAAACCACCACAATTGAATGCCAAGAAGAAATTGCTTTTAAGTCATTCAAGCTTTCAGGTGATGTTTCCTTTTCCAGACTTTGTGGGAGGGTTTACCAAGTTCTGGCTCCTCTGAGAAGGATTTGCTTCAGACCTTTGGAAACTGAGATCTCCAAAACCAGATAAAATTCAGAAATATAGACTTTAAAGCTGAAAACCACTTAGGTTTGGATTTTTTAAGTCTCTCCCCAGCCAGTTGGATCTTGCTGAGGACAGTAAATACTGAGACTCAGCAGTTCTGTTACAAACATCAAAAGAACAGTTCAGTCTTTCTTAAGGGCAAGTTTTAAAACTTTATGGAAAACTAGGAGGGGATCAGCAAGGGTCAGAACTCACAGGTTTGCAGGCAAAGGAGCAAGATCCATACATGGTGTTGAGCCATCTCTCTTGGGGTCTAATCTTCTGTGGAAAAGCACGGCACTGTTCTAGCAGAGTCAGTTTCACTCGAGTTTTTGTCCTCCTTTTTATAGCTAAGCTGAAGAAAGGAAGTGCAACTAACTTCCTTTAGTTAACATTGGTGTTGTATTACTGTGCTAGTTTTTTTGAATTTAAAGGGCCTAACATTAATTATTTTATCTATTGTGTACCTACTATGTGCCAGACAGTCTTCTGGGTGCTGGCAATATACAGAGCAACAAAGCAATTGATCATCCTCTTTTCATGGAGTTTTTACTCTTTTTTGGAGTAATCAACAACTGAACAAGCAATTCCAATATAACGCAACAAGTGTTGTAACAGGGAAAATACAGGGAACACTGAGAACAGTAGGGGCATCTATCTCAGGCTAAGAAAAGTTGGAGTAGGCGTTCTGAAGAAATTGACAATCAACCTGAGACAAGCTTGAAGAATGAATTACTATTATTAGGCAAATGGTGGTGGCGGATGTGAAAGAGAGAAAATGTTTCGACATATGGTAGGAGCTTAAAAAATTGTAGCAATTAAAATTATATAATTATAGTTAGATAAAATAATCACAATATATGATTATGTATTATATATAATCATAATATTTTTACCATAATAAATTATATATTAATTATATCATACTTAGTTAATTATATATTATTTAACATTTAATATAATCAATTATATATTAATTATATATTATTAATTATATTAGTCAAAGGTCGAAGGGAAGATGGAAGAGACATAATACTGAGTTATATTAAGTATTATGTTAATAATGTATATTTACATATCATACAATAATACATAATTATATAATATATTAATACATAACATAGTATAAATATATACATATAATTATGTATGATTCCATGATATCATCATGAAACATGATTATGATCACACTTTATTAGGGACACAAAAAGCATTTGATAAACATTAAAGCTGAAAGGGATTTTTAGACTATCAAATCCATTTAGCAGAAGGAGAAACTGGCTCAGAAGGAGAGGAAGTGATTTTTCCCTATTTCACTCAGTGAATTAGTAAACTGAGGTAAAAGCCAGCAAGTGTCACTTGGAAAAGACCGTGACTCCTGGGCATGAGAGACAGCAGGTGCAGAGGCATGCTTAGGCGGAGCTGAGCTAGATTTAACAGGCCTTTTTCTTGTAGAGGGTCCTCATCCTGGTTAATAAGACTAAGAGTGATTGCGTAATGTGTGTATGGGAAAGGTTGTCTGGGAATGTGATGGAAATGGATATTTGGGCCCAGAAGCTAAGCAGTTTGACCCAGCTATTTTGGGGAGTGCTGGGAAGGCTGGGGACACTACCCCTGAGACCTGGAGGATGTGTACAGCTTTTCCAACTGAGAGGAGTCCTCATGCCAGCTAGCTTATTCCTAGGAAAACTGGGCCTCTAGAATTACTCATTAAACAATCCTGCTGATCATTTCTCATATATACTTACGTAATACTGAATATAGTTGACCCTTGAACAATGTAGGGGTTTGGGATGCTGTCCCCTCAAATGGTCAAAAGTCCACGCATAACTTTTGACACCCCTAAACTCAACTACTAATAGCCTACTGTTGACTGGAAGCCTTACCAACAACACAATTGATTAACACGTATTCTATGTTGGGGGAAGCAGCAATGGAGAAAGGGTTTACAGTGTGCTTATATAAACTGGTTATAAGTAACAGATAAAAGAAATCAGGAACACTTTAAATCACTTCCACTTTAAACTGCAGAAGACCATGGAGGCCTCTGGGGAGGAAGGCCTCTCTATTATCGGCATGTTCCCAGAAACAGAGTGACCTAAGTTCTGATATTCTAAACATAGTGCCTAAGGACATAACACTCCCTTGAAGCACTGGGATGTAACCAGACTTGTAGGCTCCTTGCTAAGCCCACTCCCACCAGCTGCACTGTCTATTGATAAGCATACACTTTTAGCTCTTGAGAAATTCACATAAACCACCACTGCTAACAATTTTATGTTTGATGCTTCTTTTCACGAAGAAGAGATAGAAGAGGTCGAAGGGAAGGTGGAAGAGACAGGCAGTCAGTGTAACTTTTCAGAAACATATTTCATTTTTGTCTGACTTTTTTCTTGTTCATTTCTCTAAAAATGTTTCTATATGGTACCCCTTCTTACTTCTACCATTTGTTTTAGTTTTAGTGCCTGTATCATACTACAGAAGGGTCCATGTCATAAAAGAAGTCAAAACTAGTCCTGAATAGTCAGAATTCTTCTGTCAGACTGTCTAATGTCAGCTTATTTTCTGGCACTGCTGCTTCTATGTCTTCTTCCTCATCGTTTGATCCTGGCTTAGAAGCATTCTTCTCCATCAAGTCATCTTCTGTTAATTCCTCTAGTGTGGTGTCTGTAAGGCCGGTTGCCTCGCCGGGGCTCTCAGCGCTTGAAAACTGCCTCATCCTGCTGAGCACATTACCCAGCATCTGGTCTCTCCATGCGGACTCCCCACACCCCTTTCACGCAGGCTCCCCATACCCATTTCCGCATTCCAATCTCAGTCCTGCACTCACCGGCAAACTATGCCCTCGGCCCCGCCCCGTTGGAAAGCCCGCCAAAGTTTTAAAAAGACCCCCCAAAATCTGCCCTATGGCAGCTTGCCCCTTACGTCCTCAACCAGCCCACTTGCCCGTGGCCCAGCCTGGCTGCCAATGGCAGCTCACCTCACCTGTGACCAGTCCCTTCATAACCAATGAGACTACCTCCGCTTTGTTTCCCCTGCAGCCGATCAACTACCTCTGCTCCCTGTAAAACCACATGCCCTAAGAAGAAAGGCGGGACTCCTCTGGCCCCTTTCCCGGACCATAGAACCTCGCCCGGGAGCTGAATAAATTGGCTTTTACTTTTCTTACTCCAGTCTCCGTTTCCTCATTTAACTCAGTAATAAACCTTACAGTGTCTATTAGCTCTTGAATTTTGGTGAGATCTATTTGTTGAAATCCTTTATCCCACCTTTTTTCTTTTGGCCATACCCACAATATCTTTCATAATTTCCTTGATTAGCTCCGGCATAAATCCCGTGAAGACACACACAACATTTGAACACAGTTTTCTCAAGCAGAATTTATTGTCTCAGGCTTAATGGCTTTCACCACTTTTTCTACAACAATGATGGCATCTTTAATGGTGTAATCCTTCTAGACTTTCATGATGGCCCTCTCATGGAGTTCTCTTCCATAGCATTGACAATCCTTTCCATGCAGTACGTGTATAATGAGCCTTAAAGGTCTTTACCAGCCCCTGATCTATAGGCTGAATTAGAAACATGTTTGGGGAGACAAGTATACCATTTCAGTGCTTTTGATGTTGATCTTATGGGGCTCTGGGTGGCCGGGGCACTGTCCAATATCAAAAGAACTTCAAAAGGCAGTCCCTTACTGGCAAGGTATTTTCTGACTTCAGTGACAGAGTATTGATGAAACCAATCCAGAAAAAGTGTTCTTGTTGTCCAGACCTTCTTGTTGTACAATCAGAAGACTGGCTGCTGGTGTTTATCTTTTCCCTTCAAGGCTCAAGAGTTAGCAGATTTATAGATAAGGGCGGTTGTGATCATAAACTCAACTGCATTTGCACAAAACTGTAGAGTTATTTATTCCTTTCTGCCTTAAATCCTGGTGCTAGTTTCTCTTCCTTACTAATACATGTCTTTTGTGGCTTTCTCCTCCTCAAAACACACTGCACCACTCCCCACAGAATAGAGCACATTCATCTGCATTAAAAACCTGCTCTCCTTACTTGGTATACTCTCAGAAAAAAAAAGAAAAGAAAAGAAAAGAAAAAACCACAAACCTGCTCTCCAGTAACAGTTTGAATGTAAAGAAAAAACAAAAAAACTGCTCAGGCAGTTATCTTTTCTCCTCAAGGATTTTCTTAACGGTGTCTGGGAATTCATCTGCTACCTCTTGGTCAGCAAGAAGCTGCTTCTTTTGTTATCTTGACATTTTTAAGCAAGCCTCTCTCTAAACCATCAAACAATCCTTTGCTGGCATTAAACTCTCCGGCTTTAGATTCTTCACCTTCCTTTCACTTTGTCATGTAATGACTTTGCTTTTTCTTGAAACAAATTAGAGTCTATATGTATGCCTTTTCTATAGCCTCATTTTTGAATGAGATTAAAAAGGTATTTCACAAAAAGTGCCTGCTTTTTGAGCCTGCTGGTATAGTTGGAGTGATGGCTTCCCAAATTTTCTTTTTTTACAATGGTCCTTACACTGGATTCTTTTATCTAGAAATGGCAGGGAACTGCAACTGCAGTTGCAGACCCCAATTTATGGTATATATCAAGCAATTCAACTTTTTTTTTTGTAATGTCATGACTTTTCTCTGCTTCTTGGGAGCACTTCTAACATCACTAGTGGCAATTTGTATGGGTCTCATGGTGTTTACTCAATGCTTATAGTATTGCACTAAACGTGCTAAAAAAATTTTTTTTTAATCAGAACTGATTTCTCTCAGCTCCTGCATATTTTTGTTTACAGTGATATGTAATTTGCTGAAGAGACTAATTTCCTATGTGGAAATGGTTAGTATTACAAGATGGTTTTTTTTTTTTAATCTTTTTTTTCCCCCATTTACTTATTTTATTGCACTTTAGGTTTTGGGGTACATGTGAAGAACATGCAAGATTGTTGCATAGGTACACACGTGGCAGTGTGATTTGCTGCCTTCCTCCCCATCACCTACATCTGGCATCTCTCCCCTTGCTATCTCTCCCCAGTTCCCCACCCCCCACCGTCCCTCCCCTATTTCCCCCCAACTGAACCAGTGTGTAGTGTTCCCCTCCCTGTGTCCATGTGTTCTCATTGTTCAACACCTGCCGATGAGTGAGAACATGCGGTATTGGATCTTCTGCTCTTCTGTCAGTTTGCTGAGAATGATGGTTTCCAGGTTCATCCATGTCCCTACGAAGGACACAAACTCATTGTTTTTGATGGCTGCATAATATTCCATGGTGTATATGTGCCACATTTTCCCTGTCCAGTCTATCATCGATGGGCATTTGGGTTGGTTCCAGGTCTTTGCTATTGTAAACAGTGCTGCAATGAACATTCGTGTGCATGTGTCCTTATAGCAGAACGATTTATAATCCTTTGGATATATACCCAGTAATGGGATTGCTGGGTCAAATGGAATTTCTATTTGTAGGTCCTTGAGGAATCGCCACACTGTCTTCCACAATGGTTGAAATAATTTACACTCCCACCAACAGTGCCAAAGTGTTCCTATTTCTCCACATCCTCTCCAGCATCTGTTGTCTCCAGATTTTTTAATGATCGCCATTCTAACTGGCGTGAGATGGTATCTCAATGTTGTTTTGATTTGCATTTCTCTGATGACCAGTGATGATGAGCATTTTTTCATATGTTTGTTGGCCTCACGTATGTCTTCTTTTGTAAAGTGTCTGTTCATATCCTTTGCCCACTTTTGAATGGGCTTGTTAGTTTTTTTCTTGTAAATCTGTTTTAGTTCTTTGTAAATTCTGGATATCAGCCCTTTGTCAGATGGGTAAACTGCAAAAATTTTTTCCCATTCTGTTGGTTGCCGATTCACTCTAATGACTGTTTCTTTTGCTGTGCATAAGCTGTGGAGTTTCATTAGGTCCCATTTGTCTATTTTGGCTTTTGTTGTCAATGCTTTTGGTGTTTTGGTCATGAAGTCCTTGCCTACACCTATGTCCTGAATGGTTTTGCCTAGATTTTCTTCTAGGGTTTTTATGGTGTTAGGTCTTATGTTTAAGTCTTTAATCCATCTGGAGTTAATTTTAGTGTAAGGTGTCAGGAAGGGGTCCAGTTTCTGCTTTCTGCACATGGCTAGCCAGTTTTCCCAACACCATTTATTGAACAGGGAATCCTTTCCCCATTGCTTATTTTTCTCTGGTTTGTCAAAGATCAGATGGTTGTAGATATGTTGTGTTGCCTCCGAGACCTCTGTTCTGTTCCATTGGTCTATATCTCTGTTTTGGTACCAGTACCTTGCTGTTTTGATTACTGTAGCCTTGTAGTATAGTTTGAAGCCAGGTAGTGTGATGCCTCCTGCTTTGTTCTTTTTGCTTAGAATTGGCTTGGCTATGTGGGCTCTCTTTTGGTTCCACAAGATGTTTTAAGAGAAGACTGGTAACACTTGAGTTCACTGTAATGGCAACAGGATATGGCTATGAAATTATTACAGTACTATAGTATGAACTAAGTTAATCTTATATAGTTATGGTTTAATACAGTATCTTTACATTTGTCTACATTTCTCTTGACTGTGATAAAAGAACTTCAGCCAAATTAAATTTAAAGGAGTTTAATTGAGCAATGAACAATTTGTGAATTGGGCAGCCCCCAGAATCACAGCAGATTCACAGAGATTCCTGGGGTGCCTTGTGGTCAGAACTAATTTGTACACAAAAAAGATAAAGTGGTGTACAAGAATTGGAAGTGAGGTACAGAAACAGCAACATTGGTTACAGCTCAGCGTTTGCCTTATTTGAACACAGTTGAACACTCAGCAGTGTATGAGGGGTTGAAGTATGGCCACTGGGATTGGCCAACACTCAGCTATTGTTATGGGTGCATACTATTAAGTTAGGTTTTCAATTTTGTCTGACTATTAAGCTAGGTTACAGTTCATCCAGAAGGACTGAAATATAGAAGTATGGAGTCCTTCTCAGGCCATATTTAGTTTGCTTTAACTATTAACTATGATAACCCATTAGTTATCAGTGCTGTGCACCTAAATTGGAGAAACAACTGGTATTCAAGAGGACATTAGTCCGAAGTTAAGCACGGACTCATGAAGAACCAGGACGGCTGCTTTGTCCTTCCCAAGTCCTTGAAGGTTTTGTTATTAAAGGTTCTGCATTCCATGACTCATCATGGAAAAGATAAAATAATCCAAACTGAACATATTAATGTGGTGACTTATAAATTGTGAAAATAGTTTAAAACCAATGTTTGGTTCCATATTCCTGAAAAGACATTCAAAGCCTCAGGTACATTTGGCTACCTAATGGGCCATTTGAACATTTATAAAGGGATGTCATTTTCAATGCATGTTTTCTTGTTGTATAAAAGCTTTCCCACGCAAGAAGGCTGATGTTATAATAGTAGATTATTATTCTACCTGTATTTTCACCAGGTAAAGAAAGTTTTTTATGGTTCACTGAGGACAACCCCTTCACAATCTAGAACCTGAAGACTGGATCTTCTGAGAACATCAGAGAAAGACTGTCATTGCCATCCACACTACAGCAAAACTTTGGAGCCTTGAACCTTGGGTTCATAATCTCACAACGGAGAAAGATTTATTCACACTCCTGGAACTGTACACCCATTGGAACCTTTAAGGTAAAACTAACCAGGAAAGTTTCTCCTCAGAAAAGATGGCATCTTTTGTGTGAACAGCTTTTCCCAAGATCATAAATCAAAATATCTACTATCACAAGACTCCTATCTTTGAATATTTTTTCCTTGTTTATATCTCTATGAACAATAGAAATGAAAGGGGGATCTATTATGTGCATTCATAGGGAATGCTTTTATTTGTGAAGGATTTTATAGCCAGCCTTATACATGAATAATCTGATGCTTTTAATAGATAAAAGATGAAGCCCCAATGTAGGTAAGAAACTTTAATGGTATATACGTTGCCGCGTAATCAGTCAAAACTCCTCTTAAGCCACACCCTGGATTAAAGAGAACATCGCCAGGAGGCCTTCAGTCTTCTAGGACATCATTTGTTAGGTCCTTTTCCCATGGTTTAGAATAAACGAGGTGATACTTAGAAATGTCTCTCTCATAACAGGTTCTACAGCAAATTCTACCTTGAAGGCTGTCACTATACAATAGACTTTAAATTCTCTTGTGAAAGTTATGCTAAATAATAGAATTGGCTACACAAAAAGTACCTGTGCAGCTGCTGACACTTGTGACCTATGGAGAAATCCATCAAGTGTAGGTTATAAAAATTCAGTTGTAGGGGAATTAATGAAAAAACCACTTAGTCAAGTGAGTAGACTCTTCATCTAGCTCATTCTTTCATCTATTTAATTTTACATAGTTTGGTTCATGGGCCCCCTGGGTAAGGAGCATACTCCAAACTTTTGGTATTAGTCTCCCAATGGCCATAATAATAGTCCTGGCATGCTGTATTCTCTCAAAGGTTTTAAACGTTTGCATGCAGCCAACTCCAGAATATCAAATGGTCTCTCTTCAACTGGAATGACAAAAGCTAAAAGACATGTGCAACCATGAGGACACCATAACCTATGAACGACATGCTGAGGCCAGAAATGCAAAATGCTGGTAACTGAGAGTGGTATTAGGTCCTATGTCTTAGTTACACTTTCACCTAAGTGAGAACACGGCCTAAAAGGGAGAATTTTTTAAACAAAATTATGAGAGGCCATTATTTTGGACTGAGCTTATGCACTAGGCCCCAACAAACCAAACCAAACTAAAATGGAGTCACTCATGCTAAATCTGACATAATCAAACTAAGGCTTCAGGAAAACACATAAATCCTAGAACAGACCAGATTTTGTTTTTTCTCCTGTAAACAGGATGTTCCAGCTTAAGGAGGGACCCTCTCTCTACTCAGCCCTTATTCCCTCCTTGCAAAACCCACTGTTCTACTGTTTTCCAGTGGGTTTCAAAACCATATAAGTACGTTTACAATAGTGATAGCCACATCAATGACTAAGGTTTTGGTCAATCTCTCAAAATTGAGAAGATGCCCAGAAGGGAAAAATCACTGAAGCAAATTAAATATGGCCTGAGAAGGACTCCATACTTCTATATTTGAGCCCCTTTGGATGAACTGTATCCTAGATTAATAGTCAGACAAAATTGAAAACCTAACTTAATAGTATGCACCCATAACAATAGCTGAATGTTGGCCAATCCTAGTGGCCATACTTCATACACTCATAGACTGCTGAGTGTTCAAACTATTCAAATAAGGCAAACGCTGAGCTGTAACCAATGTGGCTGTTTCTGTACCTCAATTCTGATTCCTGAATGTCACTTTAACTTTTTTGTCTATAAATTTGTTCTGACCACGAGGCATCCCTGGAGTCTCTGTGAACCTGCTGTAATTCAGGGGGCTGCATGATTCGCAAATCCTTCATTGCTCAATTAAACTCCTTTAAATTTAATTTGGCTGAAGTTTTTCTTTTATCAACTGCAAATGCTACCATGTATAATCTGTGTTTGTGTACAATTTGCTAAGTCTTAACTTTTTAGAATAGATTTGTGTATATTTTATGGTAGTAAATGATAAAATAGTCTAGTATCTACATATATTTATGCATTCATGACATACCTAACTTTTTCATAGTTTTAAAAATACTTCTAGGCTATGAAGTTCATCTGCTGGTTTTATCAAATTGTCAAAAATCTCCAAAAGTTTTTCAGTGCATTTATTCTCAGAAATCTACATGTAAGTGGGCATGCACAGTTTGAACCCATGTTGTTCAAGAGTAATTGTAGTTGAGTGTCTTTGTGTAGACACGGTGAACTGGACAGTTATTTGGGACCAAAGAAGTATCAAAAATAATGGAATTTCCAAAATTATTTTTTATTGGTTTAGTATATTATATATTATAGCTTTGAAAACCATAGAAATCAGTTATCCCAGTTTTTTCCCCATAAAAGACCCATTTTTCCAAAGCATTATGTACAATTTTAATTAGAATATAACAACAGATGATATTCCATAATTTTTTTTAATATAAAATGAAGTCAATGACTCAAAAAATTATCTGCTGGGATGAGTTTGAGGGGACATTTCATATTATCATCACAGATATAATGTATAATGGTTCAACTTTTTAGTGCTTGATAGGGAGGAATCATGATAAAAAGTCAATGTAAAATCATTTGATTATAGCAGCAATATCTAACATTTGAAATGCATCCATGATCTTTTGTATAATCATATTAAAGTATATTTTCACATCTGTTATAACTGCTATTGCAAAGGAGGAATACTATTGTCTTATTTTCCAAGAAATATTCACAGAGCAATTTTTTTCTCCAGGAAACTTGTGCAAACCAATATGAGATCTAAATTCTTCACATAATATATAAAACAGGAGAAGCCTCTTCAGATTTATTTTCTGAAGTCTGGAATGCCGGCACTTTCCAATTAGGCAACAGTTCTTCATTCCTGTAATCTGGCTCAAAGCTGCTGCTACTGTGGGCTTAGAGCAGCAGACATGATTTCTTTTTAGGATTCTTCTTTTCCACTGGTGTTTTTCTATTTATCTGTCTGACCAGGTCGTAAAATATCTCATTAACACTGATCTTTGACTTTGCAGAAGATTCTAAAAAGGCACAGTTACACCACTGTCTTGCTAAATTCTGGCCCTGTTCTTTGCCAACTACTCACTCATCTTCCAGGTCACATTTATTGCCAACCAAAATCATTGGAACATTTTCTGCGTCCTTAACACGTAAAATCTGTTCCCTCAGGTCCTGTAAGTTGTTAAACGTGGGCTGAGCTGTAATAGAATATGCTAGTGCAAAACCCTGGCCATTCTTCATATACAAATCCTTCATTGCTGTAAATTGCTCTGTTTCTGCAGTATCCAGGATTTCGAGCGTACGCTGTTGGCAATCGATTTCAACTTAACTTTCTGTAGGAGTCTTCTATGGTTAGGTCATAATTTCCAAGAAAAATTCCCTGAACAAACTGAACCGTCAGAGCAGACTTCCCAACGCCTCCTGAACCAAGGATCACTAGCTTGTATTCATGCATGATGTGGTCTGTTTAAATACTGACGATGTCACCGATGTCACCGGTCTGCCGCCTCCTCTTCCTCCTCCTCCTCCTCCTCCTCCTCCTCCTCCTCCACCCCTCCCCTCCCCCTCCCCCTCTCCCTCCCCCTCCCTCTTCCCCTCCTCCTCCTCCTCCTTCACCTCCTCCTCCTCCCTTCTCTCGGCCGTGTCTCCTGCTCCAGCTCTGTGCGGCGACCTCCAAAATTAATTATATTTTATTTCTCAAGATTAAACCATAGTACTTTCAATTTTTTAGTGAGTAAATCTTCCTGCAATATGTAATTACTACATGTGCAAAAATATACACCTGTCACATATTAGTTGCACATAGAAGGAAGAAAGGAAAAAGAACATGAGGTTGCCAAGAGCTAAAAACTTGATTTTGTATCCTCTTTCTTTCCTGTTCCTTCCCTGTAGAAATGTTTCTCCTTCTTGTGAGGTTCACGCTTGACTGGTCTTATGTCTATGTCTTTAGAAATCCTACATTGGTGTCTTGTTCATGGTCTTATCTCCTGTTAAGTCTGAATCAGTGTCTTTGTGTTTTAACCTTAGGCTACCTGATAACTAATGAGTATCAAGAAGATGTTGGCTTTTGAGACTTCCTTCTCTTGATGATGATAGAAAAGGATACAAAGCTCCTTTCATTCCATGGAAACAATAAGAAAACCATGGACAAAATAAAAATTCTACCTTTTTATAGTGCATATAAGAAACCTTTGATGGACTGAATTCCATCTAGAAATGAGCTCTTTGTAGGTAAGCAGAGAGCCTTCTCCCAGATCTGGAGCAGGAATCTAGTCTATGATACAGCTCAAGAGAAGAGACGGCCTGCCATTAACAAAGATGTTGTAGAAAAAGGACAAATTGAATAAAATTTGCATGAAAGATGGGCTGGCAGGACAGACTGGAATTTGGAAGAGTCCCCAATGCAAAAATAAATTGCTTTGTACAACAAAGAATTTTGCTGAGAAAGTGGCACAAAGAAGGGATTTCAAAGCAGAGACAAATTGTATGGTACCACATAGTTCATAAGAGTTGGATTCTGAGATTTTAATTTTAAAGTAAACCCAAAACACTAAAACTGCAGCCCCACCCCTTCCTACATCAAACATTGATAAGATTTAAAAGGCAATTGTGTTCAACATGATTTGTGGAAGGAAAAAAAAAGGAAAAAATAAAAATAAAAATAAATAAATTTTAAATTTTAAAAAGGTAGTTTTGGTGAGAGAGGTTGAGGGTTGGGCTAATTACAGGTGAACTCAATCTAATTAAAACTGTGACCTTGCCCCAGATCAATTTAATTCTATGGGAACTATTAATGATAAGCTACTCACTCAAACTGCCAGACAGAGGAAAGGGCTTACCTTCCAGGGATATAACAAGGCAAAGCAAAATTAAAAAAAAAATTACACTTGACTATCTACTATCCTTTTATACTTAATAACTGAGAATTGTTAAGAAGCAAGAAATTTTGATTCATAATGAGGAAAAAAATCAATAGAAGCAGGTTACAGATGACCCACTTGCTGCAAATAGCAAAGTCTTTAAAACACCTGTTATAAACATGAAGTGGGTCTTCAAAAAGTTCATGGAAAATGCATATAGTGAAAAAACTATGCATGAATTTTTAAAGTTTTTTTTTGTTTTGCACCAAAATAAGCTCGTACTAACTTGTTATAATATGTCTGAATGGAATCTAGTTTGAGGTACTAGGATAAGAAATCAGTTTGAAGAGAGCCCCTATTACAGCAACATGAATTACGCCAAAACTGAAGTAAGAACAAACATCAAATTTGTCGTGAAGCTTGGGTGGAAGAATGGTGAAATCACTGATGCTTTATGAAAAGTTCATGAGGACAATGCCCCAAAGAAGTCAGCAGTTTACAAATGGGTAACTCATTTTAAGAAGGGACAACACAATGTTGAAGATGAAGCCAGCAGCTGACCATCCACATCAGTTTGTGAGGGAAAAATTCATCTTGTTCATGCCCTAATTGTAGAGGACTAATGATTAAGCAGCAGAAACAATGACCAACACTGTAGACATCTCAATTGGTTAAGCTTACATAATTCTGACGGAAAAATTAAAGTTAGGCAAACTTACCACTCACTGAGTGCCAAAGTGATTGCTCCCAGGTCAGCTGAAGACAAGAGCAAAGACTTCAATGGAAATTTTAAACAAGCAGGATGATCCCACTTTGAAAATGCTTTGTCGGAGCATTTTTTCAAAGGTTTGTAACAGGAGATGTAACATGTCTTTATCAATATGATCCTGAAGAAAAAGCACAATCAAAGCAATGGCCGCCAAGAGGTGGAAGTGGTCCAGTCAAAGTGAAAGTGAACCAGTCAAGAGCAAAAGTCATTGCAACAATTTTATCGGAGGCTCATGGCATTTTGTTTGTTGACTTTCTAAAGCCCCAAAGAACAATAGCATTTGCTTATTATAAAAGTATTTTGAAAACGTTAGATAAAGCTTTAGCAGAAAAGCTTCACTAGAGTCTTTCTCTACAACAATGCTCCTGCTCATTTTTCAATGGGAAATCATTAGGATCCACTTTACAGTTCTGATTTGGCTTCTTCTGACTTCTTTTTGTCTCCTGATCTTAAAAAAATCTTTAAAGGACACCCATTTTTGTTTAGTTGGTAATGTAATAAATACTATCTTAACATGGTTAAGTCCTCAGGAGACTCAGGTCTTTAGGGATGCTCTAAATGGCTAGTATCACCATTTACAAAAGTGTCTTGAACTTGATGGAGCATCTATTAAAAAATAAAGTTTACATTTTTAATTTTCCTTTTTAAATTTTATTTTTTCATAAACTTTGAAGTCCAAGACTGGAGAGATTCGTATTTCTGGACAGAAATAAAAACCCATAAAGGAACCAAATGGAAGTTCTAAATTGGTTTCAGCATTTAGGAACAAGAAAACAAATACCAGTTTAATTCTTGTTCTTTAACTTTTCCATCTGGAAACACTTAAGATTTTCCCTTTATCATAGAAGTTTAAGATTTTTCCAGGACGTGTCCTGGTGTGTTTGCATGATGTATTTTTGCCTGGAATCTCTTGTATTTTCAAGCTGATGGTTCAAATGTTGCTTTAGCAAAGGAAATTTTTTTTTTGTTTCTTTGTGGATTCCTTTTGGGCCTTTCTACTTCCTCTTCCTAAAATTCCTCCTAACTATTTAAAGCTATCCTCCATATTGCTGAATTAATATTTCCTAATTTTCTCTTTGTCTTCTTGCTTTACATTATGATAGAGTTCCTTATAGACACCCTACGGAATGGGTTCTCAGCTATGTCTATAACTTTCAGCTATTTGCTTGAGTTTTAAATTTTGGTAATATGCTTTTATTTCCAAGTCTCTTCACAGCCTCCAGTTGTACCTGATTCATAATCATCTTTAATTCCATGTTGAAAAATTCTCTATACTAGAGAAAGTGTAGATTAAAAAATAAAACATAAGGATAAAACTCTATGGAAAACAACTATAACTGAAAGAAAAGAGAAGAAAGAAAGAATTGTTAAAGCAATAGGAAAAACACCAGGAGAGGTGATATCATGAAAGCCAAACAAGGAACAGCTTCAATAAGAGAGAAGTGTGAAAACATTTTCAATTATGCAAATAATTAAAAGGGAATTGAAAAAGTACATGCAACTTTTTATTCTGCTTTTTAAAATTATACTTTAAGTTCTGGGATACATGTGCAGAACGTGCAGGTTTGTTACATAGGTATACACGTGCCATGGTGGTTTGCTGCACCCATCAACCCATCATCTACATTAGGTATTTCTCCTAATGCTATCCCTTCCCTAGCTCCCAACCCCCTGACAGGCCCCAGTGTGTGACGTTCTCCTCCCTGTGTTCATGTGTTCTCATTGTTCAGCTTCCACTTATAAGTGAGAACATGCAGTATTTGGATTTCTGTTCTTGTGTTAGTTTGCTGAGAATGATGGTTTCCAGCTTCATCCATGTTCCTGCAAAGGACATAAACTCATCCTATTTAATGGCTGCATAGTATTCCATGGTGTAAATGTGCCACATTTTCTTTATCCAGTCTATCATTGATGGACATTTGGGTTGGTTCCAAGTCTTTGCTATTGTGAACAGTGCTACCATAAACATACGTGTGCAAGTACATGCAATTTTTATAGTGTCAAGCAAAGGTTAGGCTCTGAGTAAGCAATGTAAAACAATCAAATAGCATAAGAAGTCTCCAAAAACATGTATCTCTGTGACCATAGCTTTGAGCTTTACAATAAAACCGTCTGGATGAATAAGCTAACTACTAGGATCTGATCACTATACATTACATATATCAAGACATCACTATGTACCCCATGAATATGTACAATTCTTATTTGTCAGTTAAAAAGTTAATTAGACCTTTTAAAAAAGAAAACTCGAGTTTCAATTCCAGTTTTGCTACTTACTGAGTAGAATACTAGTAATAATGTCAGGTGGTCAGGCTGAATAACCTCTGATTTCTTTTTCTTTTTTTTTTTTGAGACGGAGTTTCACTCCTGTCGCCCAGGCTGGAGTGTAATGGCGTGATCTCGGCTCGATGCAATCTCTGCGTCCTGGGTTCAAGCAATTCTCCTGTCTCAGCCTCCTGAGTAGCTGAGATTACAGGTGTCCACTCACCATGCCCAACTAATGTTTGTATTTTTAGTAGAAATGGAGTTTCCCCATGTTGGCCAGGCTAGTCTTGAACTCCTGACCTCAGGTGATCCACATGCCTCGGCTTCCCAAAGTGCTGGGATTACAGTCATGAGCCACTGCACCAGGTCTGATTTCTTATGCAAAGGTTATTTAGGATAATTAAATGACAAAACAAATTTAAACTAATTAATACAAGAGTAATCAAAATACATCCTGCCTGTTCCTGTTTATGAATGTAAAGTTTTGTTTATTTGTTTTTGAGACCGAATCTCACTCTGTAGCCCACGCTGGAGTTCAGTGTCGTGATCTCAGCTCACTGCAACCTCCGACTCCTGACTCAAATGATTCTCCTGCTTCAGCCTCCCGAGTAGCTGGAATTACAGGCGTGTGCCATCACGCCTGGCTAATTTTTGTATTTTTAGTAGAGATGGGGTTTTACTATGTTGGCCAGGCTGGTCTGGAACTCCTGACCTCAGGTGATCTGCCCGCCTCGGACTCCTAAAGTGCGGAGATCACAGACGTGAGCCACCACGTCCAGCCCATGAACGTAAAGTTTTATTAGAACATTAAAAAACAAAACAACAAAAAAAAAAACTGTCACAAAGAAAGTGAAAGGAGGAAACCACAATTTACGTGAGAACCAAAGTAAAGTTCTAAGATGGCACCGTGATGCAAGTAAATGAAGGCTTGGGAGAAAAGGTAAAGGATCACTGCCCCCGCTCCTCAGCTGCGCCACCCTAATCAGGTTTCTTAACCATTCTGTCTTGTTTTTCACATCCATAAAATAAGAATTGCCATAATGGCGCCTTAAGTTTGTTTGGGGGATTAAATAAGAATGTCTGAAAACACTTAGCAAAGTGCTTGGCACATTATACACTTTTCATAAATGTTAGTTCTTAATAGTATTATGACTAACAGTTGAATTATACGCCATTTGAACATTAATGATCTGGAAAACTGTCCACCAGAGGGCAACAGATGGTAAAAGATCAGGCACCAAACAATAAGACAGACAAAAATGATCACTTATGGAGTGCTAGGTTTGCTCCTAGGGGTGTGTTCAACACCTCCATATGAGAAACAGTGAAAGAATTGGGATTGATTGGCCGGGAAAAGAGGAAATCTAGTGATGGGGCTGTGATTAAGGGATCAGGTGGATTAGTGTGACAATTATGGCCAGGTATTTGAAATGCTGGTGTTTGGTGTCAAAGTGTCTCCAAGGACATGGTCATGAAAAATGAAGAGGCTGGTGTTTAAACCATAGTAAACCGTAATTGTTGCTCCAGGAAAGTACAGTGGTTCGACATGAATATATTCCCCCTAACAATTGTAGTCATCCCAGAACGGACAGTTCAAACCAAGACTAGATGGACTTTTGACATAAATGTTATTGTGGGAATTTCTCATTGTGTAGTTGAATCTTGAATGTCCCAAAACAAGCACAGTCTCGCTCTGTGGTCCAGGCTGGGGTGCACTGGTGTGATCTCGGCTCACTGCAACCTCCGCCTCCTGGTTCAAGTGATTCTCCTGCCTCAGCCTCCGGAGTAACTGGGATTACAGGTGCACACTTCCATGTCTGGCTAATTTTTGCATTGTTAGTAGAGATGGGGTTTCGCCATGTTGGACAGGCTTGAACTCCTGACCTCAGGTGATCTGCCTGCCTCAACCTCCTAAAGTGTTGGGATTACAGGCATGAGCCACTGTGCTTGGCCAAAATTTTTCATTCTTATACAGTCTTCTCAGCTATCTAATGTATAGGGTCATGAACTTAGAGTTGTCTGTCTAATAAATTGTGCTTTTCTAGCTGACTCAAAAACCCTATCAGCAGCAGCATGTGCATAACCTAACATGATAAATATCAGAAAGAGAAGGGCTAAATTTTGCGACAATTTTGATATTTTCAACATGCAAGCTGAATTGAAGTACCTAATCACTTTTTCTTTATCGGCATAGGAAAATCTATTCTGGGGTAATGAAAAACAAAGAAGCCTGTGTTTAACTGTTGGTCAGAAAGATCATGAAATGTCAGCCAGTGCTTACTAGCATTTTCTCAAGTTAATTAGGGGAAACAATGAAAAGAACAGCAAGTCCCCTACACACACACACACACAAACACATATGTGCACACACATTTCTTAGGTTATTTGCTCAGAGACAATTATTAGCATCTAATCCATGTCTTCAAAGCACAGAGAAAGGTTCTGCTTTTAAATAAAAACTTTTCTCCCTTTCTTCTTCCTCCTCTCAGTTCCTCTTTCTCTTTCCTATTTTTTCGAAACTGATTTGAAGAGAAGATAAGCAAGTTGATAAGATTCATGTTAGTTTAAAAAGACATTCTCAATAATCCCAGTGGTCTTGTATAGAGAGAGATATAGCTGGAAAACTAATACTGCTATGTACCAGAATTAATTATTCTATTTTAGTTACTATTTATGCTTATAAAAAACACAAATATAGATCAAATAATATGGGAATTAAGCAGAATAAGGAAGAGAAAAACTAACGTGTCTTCCAGAGGATGCTATGGTTGCTTTGAATGAAAAGTCAGTAGTTATTTGGGCTCTATCCCTTTCCCTCCACCCTGTGTCATCAATTTCTGCCTCATTACTGGGCAGTAACACAAACACACATAGATACCTTATAACCTAGTTGCAAAAATAATATCTCCTGACCTCACTGCTTCCACTATATACCATCTCATTTTCTTTGCTCTTATTAAAAGCAAAACATATTAAAAAATAAATGTATTGTCATCTCTCCTCCTCCTTACTTTGCTTCATTTTCAGCCTTCTCCAATACAGCTCCTGAGTCCACTAACGCTCCTCCTGCCAAGTTTATCAGTGATCTCTATAGAACTCTGCTGGTTAGTTCTTTATTCTCCTCTTTCTAGAGGAAACATACGAAATTTTTCTTTTTCTGAGACACGGTCTTGCTCTGTCACCCAGATTGGAGTGCAATGGTGAGATCTTGGCTCACTGCAACCTCCACCTCCTGGGTTCATGTGATTCTCCTGCCTCAGCCTCCTCAGTAGCTGAGACTACAGGCGTGAGCCATGACACCCAGCTGATTTTTGTATTTTTAGTAGAGATGGGGTTTCGCCATGTTGGCCAGGCTGGTCTCAAACTCCTGACCTCAGGTATCCACCTACCTTGACCTCCCAAAGTGCTGGGATTACAGGCATGAGGCACTGCGCCTGGCCTAGAGTAAACATACAATTTATTATCCAAACCAGGAGATGTTTGGGATAAAGAAGCACTTAACTGATTAATGTTGTTTGATTTTTTTGAAATATTAATATATGGGGTGAAAATCTATTTTTATTATATTGGTAAACCAGTAAAACAGTTTTGTTAAAAACATTTTAAAAATAAAATTATTTCTAAAATATATTTATGTTTATTGAGATAAAAATCAAAATTTTATGTATTACTACTTATATATTAAACTATGTTTATGTTATTGGTCATCTGGCCAGCATCAATAACATAAACAGAATAATTATTTCTGGGACACAGACACAGAGCTGCAGTTTTTTAGCTGTATCTGTCTCTCATACCAGGTCATGGACTATTTTTCTAAAAATGTACTTTTTAACTAACTTTGATCTTATTACTTTAATTATCTTATAAAATTGCCTTGTGAGCTTCTTCAAATTTGCATTTTATGATATTTAATGGCAATCACCATTCCGTGGGGAAATAGCAGATTCTCCACTTGTCCTGCAGAGCGCCTCACCCTCCCGCGGACTCGCTGGCTGGCACCTGGTGTGCGTGGAAGCATGGCGGCTGGAGCCGAGGTCACAGTTGCAGAGGCAGTGGTGCAGCCTACAGCCAGGGCTTAGGGAGAGAATGCATTTGCTGGACAAATGCATTGGTGCCTTTAAATGGCCCTTTACAGACTCAATATTTTAAATTGAGAAACTAACTTCTCTACAAGTGCTGGGGTACTTGGTAAGCTCAGAGTAAATTCTGCTAAATGGAAGATGTTCTGTGTTTTAGTCTGTTTGGACTGCTATAACAAAATACTATAAATTGAGTGGCTTGTAAACAATAAACGTTTACTTCTCACAGTTCTAGAGGTTGGGAAGTCCAAGATCAAGGTGTCAGCAGATTAAGTGTCTGGTGTGACTGCCTTCCTCAAAGAAGATACCTCTCTGTGTCTTCACATGGTAGAATAGAAGAGCTAGCTTTCTGGGGTCTCCTTTATATATTTTTTTAAGTTTCATTTTATTTTTAATGACAAACATATATATTGTAAACTGCAATGTGGCGTTTTAATACATATATAATACATTGTGGAGTTATCGATTCAGACTAATTAGCATATTTATCACCTCAAATATTTATCATTTCTTTGTGATGAGAACATTTAAAATCCTCTGTTTTAGCTATTTTGAAATAATCATATAACAATACGAGATTATTATAGTCACTGTGCTGTGTAATACAGCACCAGAATTTATTCCTTCTAACTAAAACTTTGTTCCCATTGACCAACATCTCCCTTTTCCCCATCCACCCCCACAATCCCTAGACTCTGGTAACCACTATTCTACTCTCTACTTCTATGAATTCATCTTTTTCAGATTCCACGTATAAGCAAGATCATACGGTATTAGTCTCTCTCTGCCTGGCTTATATCACTTAACATTAATGTCCTCTAGGTTCATCCGTGTTGTTGCAAATGACAGATTTGTTTTTTTTTAGGGTGGAATAGTATTCTATTGTGTATATGCACCACATTTTTAAAATCTAGGCCGGGTGCAGCGGCTCACACTGTTATCCCAGCACTTTGGGAGGCCGACGTGGGCGGATCACAAGGTCAGGAGTTTGAGACCAGCCTGGCCAGCATGGTGGAACCCTGTCTGTACTAAAAATACAAAAAAATTAGCTGAGCATGGTGTAATCCCAGCTACTCAGAAGGCTGAGGCAGGAGAATTGCTTGAATTTGTTAGGCAGAGGTTGCAGCGAGCCAAGATTGTGCCATTGCACTCAAGCTCCGGCGACAGTGTGAGACTCTATCTCAAAAAAAAAAAAAAAAAAAAAAAAAAATCTATTCGTGCATTGCCAGACACTTAAGTTGGGAGTGCAGACTTATCTTTGATATACTGATTTCAGTTCCTTTGAGTATGTGCCCAGTAGTGGGATTGCTGAATCATGTGTTAATTTTCTATTTTTTTTTTTTGAAGAACCTTCATACTGTCTTCTAAAATGGCTGTAAAAATGTACAATACCACCAATAGTATATACATATTTCCTTTTTCTACATCCTTGTCAACACTTATCTTTAACCTTCCTGGCAATAGCCAATCTAACAGATATGTGGTGATACCTCATTGTGTTTTTAACTTGCAGTTTCTCTTATGATTAGAGAGGTTGTGCAGTTTTTCATGTATCTGTTGACCGTTTGTATGTCTTTTTTAAAGCAATTTCTATTCAAGTCATTTGCCCATTTTTAATAGGTTTGTTTTCTTTTTATTGAGTAGTTTGAGTTTCTTGTATATTTTGGATTTTAACCCCTTATCCAATGCATGTTGAAAGTATATTCTCCCAATCTGTGGTTTTTCTCTTCACTCCATTGTTTCCTTTGCTGTACAGAAGCTTTTTAGTTTGATGCAATCCCATTTATCTATTTTTGCTTTTGTTGCCTATTCTTTTGGGATCATTTCTAAGAAATCACTGCCCACACCAATATTAAGGAGAATTGCCTCTGTTTTCTTCTGGTGGTTTTACAGTTCCAGGTCTTACATCTAAGTCTTTAATCCGTTTTGAGTTGATTCTTGTATAAGAGGTGAGATACGGGTTCATTTTCATTTTCTGTAAGTAGATATTCAGTTTCCCAACACCGTTTATTGAAGACACTGTCCTTTTCCCATTTTGCATTATTGGCACATTTGTCAAAAATCAAAATCACATAGATGTGTGAGCCCCGTTTATTTCTGGGCTCTCTCTCCTATTCCATGGGTTGATGTGTCTGTTTTTATGTATCAAGTGATTTGACTACCATAACTTTGAAATATATTTTGAAATTCTGTAGTGTAATGCTTTCAGTTTTGTTCTTGTTAAGATCTCTTTGGCTGTTCAGGGTCTTTTGTGGTTCCATATGAATTTAAGATTGTTTTTTCTATTTCTGTGAAGATCACATTGGATTTTTGATAGGGATAGCATTGAATCTGTAGATTTGAGTAGCATGGGCATTTTAACAATATTAATTCTTTTAATCCATGAACATGGGATGGCTTTCAATTTTATTTGTGTCATCTTCAATTTTTTCATCAATGTTTTATAGTTTGCAGTACACAGATCCTTCACTTCCTCAGTTAAATTTACTCCTATGTATTTTTTAAATGATATTGTAAATAAAATTGTTTCCTTGTTTATTAAGAGTTTTTAGCATGAAGCAATGTTGAATTTTATCAAAGGCCTTTTCTGCATCTGTTGAGATAATCATGTGGTTTTAGTCATTGGTTCTGTTTATGTTATGGATTATGTTTTTGATTTGCATATGTTGAACCAACCTGGCATCCCAGGGATGAAGCCTACTTGATTGTGGTGGACAAGTTTTTGATGTGCTGGATTCGGTTTGCCAGTATTTTATTGAGGATTTTTGCATCGATGTTCATCAGGGATATTGGCCTGAAATTTTGTTTTGTTGTTGTGTCTCTGCCAGGTTTGGTATCAGGATCATGCTGGCCTTGTGAAATGAGTTAGGGAGGAGTCCCTCTTTTTCTATTATCTGGAATTGTTTCAGGAGGAATGGTGCTAGCTACTCTTTGTACCTCTGGTAGAATTTGCCTGTGAATCTGTCTGGGCCTGCCTGGGTTTTTTTTGTTTTTTTTTTTTTCCTTTGGTTGGTATGTTATTAATCACTGCGTCAATTTCAGAACTTGTTATTTGTCTATTCAGGGATTCAATTTCTAACTGGTTTAGCCTTGGGAGGGTGTATGTGTCCAGGAATTTATCCATTTCTTCTAGATTATCTAGTTTATTTGTGTAGAGGTGTTTGCAGTATTTTCTGAGAGTAGTTTGTATTTCTATGAGATCAGTGGTGATAGCTTTTTATAATTTTTTATTGCATCTATTTGATTCTTCTCTTTTTTATTATACTGGCTAGTGGTCTATTTTGTTAATTTTTTCAAAAAACAGCTCCTGGATTCATTAATTTTTTGAAGGGTTTTTTATGTCTATCTTCTTCAGTTCTCTCTGATTTTAGCTATTTCTTGTCTTCTGCTAGCTTTTGAATTTGTTTGCTCTTCCTTCTCTAGTTATTTTAATTGTGATGTTAGGGTGTTGATTTTTAGATCTTTCCTGCTTTCTTCTGAGGGCATTTATAGCACACCTAGAGTGCTGTAAATTTCCCTCTAAACACTGCTTTAGCTGTGCCCCAGAGATTCTGGTAAGTCGTGTCTTTGTTCTCACTGGTTTCAAAAAACCTATTTATTTCTGACTTAATTTTGTCATTTGCCCAGTAGCCATGCAGGAGCATGTTGTTCAGTTTCCATGCAGATGTGTGGTTTTGAGTGAGTTACTTAATCCTGAGTTCTAATTTGATTGCACTGTGGACTGACAGACTGTTATTATGTTAATTCTTTTGCATTTGCTGAGGAGTATTTTACTTCCAATTACATAGTCAATTTTAGGGTAAGTGCAATGTGGTACTGAGAAGAATGTATATTCTGTCGATTTGGAGTGGAGAGTTCTGCATATGTCTATTAGGTCTGCTTGTCCCAGAGCTGAGTTCAAGTCCTAAATATCCTTGTTAATTTTCCATCTCACTGAAACTAGGTATTGATGGAACATATCTCAAAATAATACAAGCTATTTATGACAAACTCACAGCCAGTATCATACTGAATGGGCAAAAACTGGAAGCATTCCCTTTGAAAACCAGCACAAGACAAGGATGCCCTCTCTCACCATTTCTATTCAACACAGTAGTGGAGGTTCTGACCAGGGCAATTAGGCAAGAGAAAGAAATAAAGAGTATTCAAAGAGGAAGAGAGGAAATCAAATTATCTCTGTTTCCAGATGACATGATTGTATATTTAGAAAACCTCATCATCTCAGCCCAAAATCTCCTTAAGCTGATTAGAAACTTCAGGATATGGCACACATATACCTATGTGACAAACCTGCACGTTCTGCACATGTATCCCAGAACTTAAAGTGTAATAATAACAAAAAGGCCAGAGGAATTACAAAAATTTTGTTTTCAAAGTCATCAGAGAGCCTTTAAAGAGGAAGCAATGGGATACCATTAGCCCAAATTCCAGAGAGGCAGAACCTTTCTGAGGTGACCTGACATCATCAACCATTTTCTACTTTGAGGGGGAGTTGGAGGGAAATTTGCTGATTCTAGACCTGAGCTAAATGTTGAGCTTAGTCTAGGCTGAGGAAGGAAGAACAGGAAACATTTTCTTGAATGTGTAAGTGTAGAGGGAAAATTTGGAAGCTGTTATGGTCTGAACGTGTCCCTCAAAATTTGTGTGGTGAAAATGTAATCCCCAATCCAACAGTGTTGGGAGGTGGGTTCTAATGGGAAGTGTTTCAGTCATGACGGCTCTACACTTATGAGTGGATAATCGGCATTATAAAAAGGGTTTGTGGGAATAGGTTCACTCTCCTCTGCTTTTCTGCCATGTGAAGACACTTTATGGCCCTTCTATCTTCTGCTATGTGAAGATGTAGTAAGTAGGCCCTCAAAAGATGCCAGCACCCTGAGTTTTAATTTCCCAGGCTCCAGAACTGTGAGAAAATAAGTTTCTATTCTTTATAAATTACCCAGTCTCAAGTCTTCTGTTATAGCAGCACAAATGGACTAAAACTTGAGGAGGTCCCTAACACGTCTGATTTTCCCACAGGACATATGCTAGGTTCTAGGAGTGCGTCGGAGTCTGGTGATCTAGACAGACATCTTCTAAAAGCAGAATTAAATCTTTCACAGTCCTGCATACCGTGAAAGAGACCAATCATAGTGATTTCTCCCTTAGTTGATTTGCCAAATTTTGAAGCTATATAGCATGGGAGGCTGAGGGTCTGGGCCGAGAAACTCTGAAAAGAAGGGCTAGCTCTCCTATTGTCTTTCAGATTGGAGGAGATGGATGCCTGATAGTGTCTTAATCAAAGGCCCAGGAGGGCCACCACCTTCAAGGAATAGGGTGAAGCAGAGGCAGATTAAGCTTTCCATAAATTGAAATCCAGGCCAATGAAGCTGGGTCCCTGACTGCCACAAGGTGATCAGCTTCTTATATCTGCCTAACAGAAAGAAGGGAAAACACTGTCTGGTGGAAGAAAGTATAATTTTAAGCATATCTGGTTCTTTTATATATAAGGCACAGCATTAAATTTAAAAAAATACCAGGCAGACAAAAATATGATTGATAATCAAGAGAAAAAAAGACATTAGAAACAGACCTATAAATATTAGATTAGGATGCAAGGATGTTTAAATAGCTGTAATTAATGTTTTGAAGACAACAGTGGAATAAATATACACAATAGGTGAAAAGATATACACGATAGGTGAAAATTCTTTGTAGAGAATTTCAACAGAGATTTTGAATTTATTGAGAAACGAGGCCAGATGCAGTGGTTCACTCCTGTAATCTTAGCACTTTGGAAGGCTAAGGAGGCAGATTATTACAGCCCAGAAGTTCAAGACCAGCCTGGGCAACATGGCAAAACCCTGTTTCTACAAAAGGTACAAAAATCAGCTGGGCATGGTGACATGTGTCTGTAATTCTAGCTACTAGGGAGACTGAGGTGGGAAGATTGCTTTAACCTGGGAGGTCAAGGCTGCAATGACCCATGATCATGCCATTTCACTCCAGCCTGGGCAACAAAGTGAGACCTTGTCTCAAAAAAAATAAAAAGGAGGGTGTGGGGAAGAAAAGTGAATTGAATATTATAAGAGATAGGAAAAAAAAAAACTATATGGACCCTGTGTCACATAATACCCAACTGTCTTTCTTCTCTTTGAAGAAACACCAGCTTAGGCACGTATTGGAGACTATCTCTTCCGGGTTTGCAAACCAATATCACTAATAATGCTCTCCTTCTTACTATATTTATCCATCCTGATGGTCTTTTGGACAACATAGCTCTCAGAAAGAATGTTTCCATCAGCCCCTCGAAGGTGTCAGACTTTCAGTCTCTCGCTCCCAGGACCCTATCCTTCCTAGATCTAGACAGGATGGGGCAAAGAAAGCCTGGCTGTTTATTTCACCAATGCAGGTTTTTTCTACAGATGCAAATCTCCTCCACAAAAAGCAGCTTTGCAGGGCTATTCTCATCTTCAGGTCATCTGAACAGCCATCTTGAAATAAGTCAAAAAAGCACATTTGGGAGTAAAATGTTTTTTGGTTTCCTTTAGTGATCACAGGTTGCATAGAAATGACAGTTATTTTCAGATATTTAAAAAATTATTATGCAGAAGAGGAATTAGGTTATTCAGAGAAAACCACGAGGAGAAAGGAGGCAAATTCCAAGAGGAAGGATTTTAATGTACAACAGCTTGCCACCTGGACCTCTCTAACAATGGAACCTGAGAAACTGTTGTGAGAGAGAAGTTCAGGAAGACATGGAGGATGTTTGGCAAGGGAATTTGGCCAGAGAAGATGTTGGGTCTTCAGGGAGGGAGCAACAAATGATACTTCCTCTACTCCTGATTTGGAATCAGTTTTGAAATAGACAGAAGATTCATACAGATGGAGAAAAAGTGTCAGCTCTATTATTGATAAAGCTGGTTGGCAAACGTGGCTTTAGGTAAGTCAATGAATGATTCACACTCAGGACCACACTTGGCACTTAGAAAGCACATAATAAATGTTGACTATCACTATTATTACCATCAGGAGGAGGTGGGGGATGTAGGAGAAGGAGAAGAAGGAAGAGGCCACAAGTGGGCAAGCCCTCCCAATGTGAGTAGAGTCTGCCATTGTGAACAGGTATGAGCAGACAAGAATATGTGACCCCTATAGACAGGCTGGTTTCAAGAAAGACAGCTGAGAAGGGGCTGCATGGAGGTTGCTCAGTTATCTTCCCGAACTCACAAGACAGTTCATGCACTTCTCCCCACTGAGGTGGAGTAAATGAAGTGTGAGGGAGAGGCCAGGCCAGGAATGTCACTCAAGCTGAAGTGCCTCCACTTGAAAAGGATGTCTACATTGAGGAGGGGGTTAGTTACAGAAAACTATGATTCTTACCATTTATTTAAGTGTTTGAGGCTGTATTTTTTTTCCCTCCCTTCCTTCCTTCCCTCCCTTCTTTCTTTCTCTCTTCCTCTTTCCATGGTCTATATATACCACATTTTCTTTATCCACTCATAGACTGATGGGCATTTGGGTGGGTTCCATATTTTTGCAACTGTGAATTGTGCTTCTATGAACATGGGTGTGCAAGTGTCTTTCATATGATTTCTTTTCCTCCGAGTAGATACCTAGTAGTGGGATTGCTAGATTAAATGGTAGATCTACTTTTAGTTATTTAAGGAACATCCATACTGTTTTACATAGTGGTTGTACTAGTTTACATTCCCATCAGCAGTGTAAAAGTGTTTCCTTTTCACCACATCTACACTAACATCTATTATTTTTTCATTTATTAATTTTGACCATTCTTGAAGGTGTAAGGTGGTATCGCATTGTCATCTTGATTTGCATTTCTCTGATTACTAGTGATGTTGAGCATTTTTTCATATTTGTTAGCCATTTGTATATCTTCTTTTGAGAATTATCTATTCATGTCCTTAGCCCACTTTTGGATAAGATTATTTTTATTATTGCTGATTTGTTTGAGTTTCTTGTAGATTCCTTGAGGTGTGATATTAGTCCTTTGTCAGATGCATAGTTTTTGAAGATTTTCTCCCAGTCTGTGGGTTGTCTGTTTGCTCTGCTAATTATTTATTTTGCTGTGAAGAAGGTTTTTAATTTAATTAAGTCCTGTTTATTTCTTTTTATTGCATTTGCTTTTGGGTTCATGGTCATGAAGTCTTTGCTTAAGCCAACGTCTAGAAGGGCTTTTGTGATGTTATCGTCTAGAATTTTTATGGCTTCAGGTCTTAGATTTAGGTCTTTGATCCATTTTTGGGTCTTTGATCCATCTTTACTTGATTTTTGTATAAGGTGAGAGATGAGAATTCAGTTTCATTCTTCTACATATGGCTTGCCAGTTATCCCAGCACCATTTGTTGCATAGGATGTCCTTTTCCCACTTCACGTTTTTGTTTGTCAATTATCAGGTTTTTGTAAGTATTTGGCTTTATTTCTGGGTTCTCTGTTCTGCTTCATTGGTCTATTGCCCATTTTTACACCATTACCATGCTGTTTTGCTGACTATAACCTTGTAGTATAGTTTAAAGTCAGGTAATATGATGCCTCCAGATTTGTTATTTTTGCTTAGTATTGCTTTGGCTATGCAGGCTGTTTTTTAGTTCCATATTGATTTTAGGATTGTATTCTCTAATACAATCTCTAACAGATTGTTCTGTGAAGAATGATGATGGTATTTTCATGGGAACTGCATTGAATTTGTAGATGGTTTTTGGCAGTATGGTCATTTTCACAGCATTGATTCTACCCATTCATGAGCATGGGATGTATTTCCATTTGTTAGTATCGTTTATGATTTCTTTCAGCAGTGTTTTTACTTTTCCTTGTAGGGATCTTTCACCTCCTTGGTTAGGTATATTTCTAAGTATTTTAATTTTTTTGTAGCTATGGTAAAAAGCGTGGAATTCTTGATTTGATTCTCAACTTGGTTACCATTGGTGTATAGCAGTGCTATTGGTTTGTGTATATTGATTTTGTGTCCTGAAACTTTACTGAATTCATTTATCACATCTAGGAGTTCTTTGGATGAGTAGAGTTTAATACCTTCTACAATCATACCATTGGTGAGCAGTGACAGTGGACTTCTGTTTTACCAATTTTGATGACCTTATTTCCCCTGTCTGATTACTTGGCGAGGACTTCCAGTACTAGGTTGACCAGAAGTGGTGAAAGTGGGCATTCTTGCCTTCTTCCAGTTCTCAGAGGGGAATGCTTTCAACTTTTCCCTGTTCAGTATAATGTTGGCTGTGGGTTTGTCATAGATGGCTTTTATTACCTTAAGTTATGTCGTGTCTATGCTGATTTTGCTGAGGGTTTTAATCATGAAAAGATGCTGGATTTTGTCAAATGCTTTCTCTGGTCAATTGAGATGATCATATGATTTTTATTTTTAACTCTGTTTATGTGATATATCACATTTATTGACTTGTGTATGTTAAATCATCCCTGCATCCCTGGTATAAAACCCACTTGTTCATGGTGGATTATCTTTCTGATATGCTGTTGAATTCAGTTAGCTAGTATTTTGTTGAGGATTTTTGCATCTATATTCATCAGGGATATTAGTCTGTAGTTTTCTTGCTTTGTGCTATGTCATTTCCTGGTTTTGGTATTAGGGTGATACTACCTTCACAGAATTATTTAGGAAGGATTCCCTCTTTCTCTCTCTTTTGGAATAGTTTTAATAAGATTGGTACCAATTCTTTAATTCCTGATATAATTCAACTGTGAATCCATCTGGTCCTGGACTTTTTTGTTGTTGGCAATTTTTAAATTACTGCTTTTATCTTGCTGCTTGTTATTGGTTTGTTCAAAGTTTCTATTTCTTCCTGGCTTAATCTAGGAGGCTTGTATATTTTCAGGAATTTATCCACCTCCTCTCAGTTTTCTAGTTTGTGCCCATTTGTTCATAATAGCCTTGAATGATCTTTTGTATTTCTGTGGTATTGGTTAAAATATCTCCCATTTTGTTTCTAATTGAGTTTATTTGGATCTTCTCTCTTCTTGGTTAATCTCACAAATGGTCTATCCATTTTCTTTCTCTTTTCAAAGAACAAGGTTTTTGTTTCATTTATCTTTGGGTACTGTTTTTTGTTTGTTTCCATTTCATTTAGTTCTTCTCTCATCTTGGTTGTTTCTTATCTTTTGCTGGGTTTGTGTTTGGTTTGTTCTTATTTCTCTATTTCCTTGAGATGTGACCTTAGATTGTCTATTTGTGCTCTTTCAGACTTTTTGATGTAGGCATTTCATGCTATGAACTTTTCCCTTAGCACTGCTTTTATCATTCATTTCAAAGAATTTTTAAATTTCTATCTTGATTCCATTGCTGATGCAAAGATAATTCAGGAGTGGATTATTTAATTTCCATATATTTGCATAGTTTTGAGAGTTCCTTTTGGAGTTGATTTCCAATTTTATCCCACTGTGGTCTGAAAGAGTACTTGTTATAATTTTGATTTTCTTAAATGTATTGAGACTTGTTTTATGGCCTATCATATGATCTATCTTGGCGACTATTCCATGTTCTGATGAGTAGAATGTGTATTAGTTGTTGGGTAAACTGTTCTATAAATATCTATTAAGCCCATTTTTCTAGGGTGTAGTTTCTTTGTTTATTTTCTGTCTTGATGCTTTCTAGTTCTGTCAGTGGAGTATTGAAGTCCCCTACTATTATTATGTTCCTGTTGATCTCATTTCTTACATCTACTGGTGATCGTTTTATAAATTTGGGAAGTCCAGTGTTAGATGCATAGCTATTTAGGATTGTAATATTTTTCTGCTGGACTAGTCCTTTTATTGTTATATAATGTCCCTCTTTGTCTTTTTGGACTATTCTTGCTCTAAAGTCTGTTTTGTCTGATATAGGAATAGTTATTCCTGCTCAATCTTGGTGTCCATTTGCATGCAATATATTTTTCCACCCCTTTATCTTAAGTTTATGTTAGTCCTTATATGTTAGGCAAGTTTCTTGAAGACAGCAGATACTTGGTTGGTGAATTCTTATTCATTCTGCCTTTCTGGATCTTGTAAGTGGAGCATTTAGGCCATTTATGTTTAATGTTAGTATTGAGAAATGAGGTACTATTTTACTCATTGTGCTAGTTGTTGCCTGAATATCTTGGGGTTTTTTAAAAATTGTGTTATTGTTTCATAGGTCCTGTGAGATTTATGTTTTAAGGAGATTCTATTTTGGTGTATTTTGGGGTTTTGCTCCAAGATTGAGAACTCTTTTTAGCAGTTCTTGTAGTGCTTTCTTTGTAGTGGCAAATTCACTTGGTAGTAATGAATTCAGCATTTGCTTATCTGAAAAATACTTTATCTTTCCTTCATTTATGGAGCTTAGTTTTGCTGGATGCAAAATTCTTGGTTGATAATTATTTCATTTAAGGGGGCTAAAGTAAGGATAATTACTTCATTTAAGCAGGCTAAAGATAGGAGCCCCATCCCTTCTAACTCATAGGGTTTCCGCTGAGGAATCTGCTGTTAATCTTATAGGTTTTCCTTTATAGGTTACCTGATGCTTTTGCCTCATAGCTCTTAAGATTCTCTCCTTCATCTCGACTTTAGATAACCTGATGAGTATGTGCTTAGATAATTATCTTTTTACAATGAATTTCCTGGGTGTTCTTTGAGCTTCTTGTATTTGGATGTCTAGATCTCTAGCAAAGCCAGGGAAGTTTTCCTCAATTATTCCCTCAAATAAGTTTCCAAACTTTAGATATCTCTTCTTCCTCAGGAACACAAATTTATTCTTAGGTTTGGTCATTTAACATAATTCCAAATTGGTTGGAGGCTTTGTTCATTAAAAAAAAAAATTTCTTTGTCTGTGTTGGATTGGTTGAATTCAATAGCATTGTCTTTGAGCTCTGAAGTTCTTTCTTCTACTTGTTCAATTCTATTGTTAAAACTTTTCAGTGTATTTTGCATTTCTCTAAGCATGTCTTTTATTTCCAGAAGTTATTTTTTAATGTATAATATCTATTTCTCTATAGTATTTTTGTCCATATCTTGTATTATTTTAAAATTGTCTTTAAGTTGGTTTTCACCTTTCTCTGGTGCCTACTTGAGAAGCTTAATAATTGACTTTCTGAATTCTTTTTCTGGCAATTCAGAGATTTCTTCTTGGTTTGGATCCATTACTGGTGATCTTGTGTGATATTTGGGGAGTATTATAGAACCTTGTTTTATTATATTGCCAGAATTATGTTTCTGGTTCTCATTTGGGTCAGTTATGTTAGAGGAAAGGTCTGGGACTCAAGGGCTGCTGTTCAGATTCTTTTGTCCTATGGGTAATCTCTTGATGTGGTGTTCTCCCCTTTCCTCTAGAGATGGGGCATCCTGAGAGCTGAACTGCAGTGATTGTTATTGCTCTTCTGGATCTAGTCACCCAGGGAAGCTACCAGGCTCCAGGTTGGTACTGGGGAGCATCTGCAAAGAGTCCCATGTTGGAATCTGTCTTCAGGTCTTTCAGCCATGGATATCAGCACCTACTCCAGTGGAGGTAGCAGAGGAGCAAAGTGAATGCTCTGAGAGTCTTTGGTTGTAGTTTTGTTTAGTGCATAGGTTTTCTCAAATGCTGGTTATGCTAACTTGTCACGTGGACAGACTCAGGACCTCTGGTTAGCCAGGCTGCTTACAAGTGGTAAAATTGCTGTTGTTTTCTCCTTCCTTGGGGCAGGGCTGTTTTGCTATGAGTTGCTGTAATGGCCTGACTTGATTGGCCTCCATCCAGGAGGTGGTGATTTCAAGAGAGAATCGGCTGCAACAGTATAGGGGAAATACAAGCTTGTCCTAAAGTCATCTGTATAAGTATTTGTGTTTCTTAGGTGATGGGCAGGGTTATAGGGCTCCCACAAGATTATGTCTTTTGTCTTCAGCTACCAGGGTGGGCAGAGAGATCATCAGGTGGGGGCAGAGTCTGAGCTCAAGGATGTCTGAGCTCAGACTATCCCTGGGCAGGGGTTGTTGTGGCAACTGTGGGATATGGGGGTGTGGTTCTCAGGTGGATGGAGTTATATTCCCAGGGGGATTATGGCTGCCTCTGCTGCTTTGTACAAGTAGCCAGGGAAGTAGGGGAAAGCCAGCAGTGACAAGCCTCACCGCACTCCCACACAGCCAGCAAGGCCAGTCTCACTCCTGCCATACTACCCCAATAGCCAGCAGAGCCAAATTTATAGCCAAGCCCCTGGTATGCAGGGCTGAGATCTTGCCCTGGGCTACTAGCCTTTCTGCTGAGAAGGCAAGCAGGGCTTTCAGGCCTCATCCCTCCCTGCCTGCTGTGGCTTCTGTGATAGTATCTGCACTTTTGGTTCATCGCCACAGATTTTGGCCAGGACAATTCACACTCAGTCAAAATTATTAAAAAGTTCAGCTGGAAGTTTCCTTCTCCCTGCAGCCCTTCCCCAATTCCACTGGCAGCCCTCCCCAAGGAACCCTGTGAGATTAAAGTCAGAAATGACTTCCCTGAACTTTCCAGGGGACCAGGAGTGCCTGCAGGGTTCTTCCCACTGCTTTTTCTACTTTTATATTTTTCTTGGCTCTCTAAATTCATTTCAGCTCTAGGTAAAGTTAAATCCTTCTCCCTTGATCTGGATTTTCAGGTTTCCCCAGTGAGGATGCGTGTTCGGAGGTAGACTTTCCCCCCTCACACTTTAGGCACTCACATTTTTTCAGCTATCTTACAGAGTTTGGAGTGGCAACTCACTTCTTTCAAGGGGTCTGTGAATTCTTTCAGCTTTCTTGGTATGTTCTTGCAGTGGTTCTTGGAGCAAAAGTTCATGATGTGGGTCTCCAAACACGTTCGTCCAAGTGAGAGCTACAAGGCAGCCCTGCCTCCTAGCTGTCATTCCCACCATCCCCACACACCAGGGTAATTATCAACATCATCGTCTTTTATTTTCCAATGGCTCTCAGTAGAGCACATAGTGATCTACCTATCATAATATTTCAATTGCCTGTGTTCTTTGTATCTCCTGCTAGATGACAAGCTCAAACACTTCGTAGGAACTTAATAACTATTTGTTGAATGAGTGAAGCATTGAGTAGAACTAGAAGTCTTCTGTGAAATAAACTTAGTACAGTTAACCTTGTAAAGCCTGTCATCAATCTACATTGGCCTCCCTATCTCCTTTCAGCCTGTAAGAGCTGAAAACCAGCCACAGTTTCAGCCAGTTTGTGACGGTCCACATCCTGTAGATACAAAGGAGTGGCAGGGATGCTGAGGTTTGGTGGCTTGTGTTGCTATATCACCCTCTTGTGGCTGGTATGTGGAACTCATTACAAAATCCTTTGTGTGGTATAATCTCTGAAGTGGTAGTTCTATAGATCTCAACCCAGATCTCATTTTGATTTCAGGTTAGATTTGGGCATCAGTATTTTTAAAAGTTACCCAGGTAATTCTAACATTTATGTAACCTTGGATGTTATTGGCAGATTTGGGTCATGCTTCAATGACCAGGTGGCCACCTTTGGTAGATCTACTTCTTGGTATATAGAAATGTATTTAGTCCTCTCAAAGCTCACCAGAGGGCCAGCATATCTCCAGATCAGTGGTTCTCAACTGGGGGGGGTTTCGCCAAGCAGGGGACATTTGGTGTTTGGAGATACTTGATTGTCACAATCAAGGACAGGGCATGTGCTATGGCGCCCAGTGGGCAGAGGCCAGGGGTGCTGTTAAACACCCTACAGTGCACAGGACAGCCCCACAAGAAAAATTTATCCAACTCCAAATGTCAATAGTGCTGCAGTTGAGAAGCCCTGCTCTAGATTTTGTTCACAGGGGGAATTTGGCGGACTTCAGGGAAGGGAATTACTCTGGAAGTGACAAAAATTAAACAATCCTTTCAACACAGGTCTCCATGTGGAGGGTGCTTCCTGATCTTTGGTGAAGGGGATGCCAAGCTAACCTTTGTCCACCCCCAGGAAAGGGACAACCTCACATCCGATCTGATCAAATCTGCCTCCTTCAGCATTTCATAACTATGACATGGAGACGCAAGGCCAGCAAACATGTCATGCCATACTACTGTGTTATAAATTCTTAAGGAAACACAAGACGAAGGTGCAGTTTCCTTGATGGACTGGCTGTAATTTATTTATTTCCAAAAAGTAGAACCATAAACTTCAGAAGAAGAATCAATTCACAGTAGCTTCTCAGCGAGCACACGCCACCCCCTGTAACAATCACATCCCTGCTGTGTGACTGGAGGAAGCGTCCTGGAGAGCCTGGGGCTGTGCCCAGTTGTATTTCAGAACATCAGTGCCTTCAAACCGAGAATGGGTGTGTTCCTCCTGACTTCTGTAGAATTCAGACATGCTTGGTCAAAAGAAAACAGCATTAGAGGGGAAACACGGGGAAAACAGACTGAAATTTCAATTTTATTATTTTAAGCCTGAGGAAAAGGCAAGCTCCCGCTTGCCACTCACCACTCCCACAGTGCCATTTGGGGCAACGAGAGAGTGGTGAGTGTGTGACCAAAAGGGGTTGTTTTTCCAGTTTGTAACCATGGTCTAGGGGTGAGAGGCATAATGCCAGTGCTGTCAGATGGGTGCCCTAAAGACTCTTTTCCCAGTGAGGTCTTGATGGACTGGCTGTAATTTATTCATTTCCAAAAATTAGAAACATAAACTTCAGAAGAAGAATCAATTCACAGTAGCTTCTCAGCCAGCACACACCACCCCCTGTGGTTCTTGAGGTCTTGAGCCCAGGGGTTCAGGAAACTTAGAAGTGATAGCCTCTTCTTTACCCTTTGTTTCTGCCTTTCCATCAGGTAGAATTCAGCTACTGGAAAAACCCAAATGTCGGGAGCTGAGCTTCTAGAGCAATCTGAGTTGTAGTAGAGGATTGAGTGCTCATAACCCCTGGGTTTACAAATCTTCATTAGTAGCGCCACAGTCTTAAGCATAGATAGCGAATGAGGCTAAGGTTATACAAGGGTGGCGTAGTGGATAATTGTGAACCTTTTTTGTCTGACTGCCACCTGAATCCCACTTCTATTATTTCTAAATTCCCTAACTCATAAGAAGTGAAAGTGGAAAATGCCAGATATTCAATTCCCAACCTCCCTTGGAGATAGGACATGGACGTGTGACCTAGGATTGGCCAATCAATCCCAGACTTTGAATTATAAGCTAGAGATGAAAAGATAAAGACAGGACCTTGGAGAATTCATTTTCATGGCAGACAGTGCAGCAGTAACAGTAATATCAAGTTTCCAAGTCCAGCAGAGATAGTGAAGCAGTGGTAGAGTCTGTGCCTAGTGCTGGGGACGGTGGCTGTCCAAGAACAGGATCGCCATCCCTGGGCTCGTTTTGTAAATTTGGCTCTGGACTGAGCCATAGCCTAGTGTCTTTTCCTCCTCACTTTCAAAGCATAGTTTACAGAACCTTCTAGCAGTTACTGGACACAGTATCTTTTCAATAGGCTCCTTTTCTACATGAAAAAGCCAAAGCCAGTTTCTGCTGATTGCAACTAAGAACTCTATTACAGAAGCTGGTACCAGAAAATGAGTTATGCTAAGCAACAGGCTTGCAATATGAATGGACCTCATAAAGGAGATGAGTTATAAGGCAATAAGGACCTGAGTTTTGAGCTGGGAAGTTGGTGCCCCTTATTATGCAATGGTACGATAGTGGCTATTTCTTACAGTACTCGCCAAGTTTATATAAGAACCAATAAGAAAAGGAAGGGCTTAAATTGAAGACAGCCTGTCTGAAAACAGAGAATAGGAAGAAAATAGGACTTTACTAAAAGAGGCTCTTTCTGGTTGTAGCCTGCAAAATAAGTTATTGAGCATTCAGTGCTTTGAAGCTCTTAGACCAAAATAACTTAATTTTCTTCTAGAAGATACATTTCATGAGAGGAGAGGCATGCAGGGAGTAGAAAGTGCCTAAGAAAGACCTTGACCTCCAATACCCCTTGAAGCCCTGGATATAAAATAAGTTCGGAATCTGGTCAGAGAGAGTCTTAGCTGAGGCTCCAGGTTTGTGGTTCAAGGGAATAAACAGAGAACTGGGATTTAAACGTCATTTTGAGAAGTGAAGAATCACCCTGAAACAAGTTCCTCTGAGTGTTCCAAGCTCCTTCGTAACAGCACCACCAAACAGTGTTACTTTTTCCTTAAAACTGATTACCATTTGCACAGAACTGTACTTTTAAGGCTCTTACATGGTTTCCAGTCCACTGTTCAAAACTCAGAGATCTCAAAAATCATTCTTTCTGTTTATTGACTCTTTAGCTTCTGGATTTTGCAAATAAAATAATGATATTCTTAGCTTCTTTTATACAATAATATCAGAGTGTTTATATATATAATAAGAAATTCACCCTTCATCCTCTATTCACTCTTTATCCTGAGAGAGAAACTGAGGCGCAGAGGCTTGATCAGGTCTGCAAGTGATCATGATCAGCTCCCAGAACAAAGTAAAGACAGCCAAAATGTAAACTTTTCCAGACTTTGTGCCTGGTGGTCCACTGTCTGAGATAGGTACTCAGATGGCTTTCAGTCTTTGGTTTTTATTATCCAATTCCAGCCAAGAGCAGGATGCCCAAAATCTGAACTCACATCACTACCCATTTCATCTGCCACAACACAAGGATGCAAAGCTGTTATCAAGTACTTCTCTGTTCTGTACCTGCAGCCACTGCAGAGCAAGCTAAATTCTTGGGAAGCCTCACTTCCTTGTTCATTTCACAGATGCATGTGGAAGAAACATCACCAGGGTATTGATCCAAGAAGGGTACAGATGTGTAGCGTGTCTGCCAGAACTTCAGCCCGGGGCCAAGTTCAGTGTTCGTTTTGGTTTTTCTATTTTCCTTCAGAAAGTCCCTTTGTTCGGTTGTTGATGTCAGCTCTCTGGAAGGGTCACACTAGCATAGACTGTGATGGAATTTGGTTCCTGGGGACAAAGCAAAAGTCTGTGAGTGGAGGGACTGGATACTCACTTCACAGGATGCAAACGAAGACGGTGCTGCTGAGGGAAAGGAAAGGGTCTAAGCGATCACATTGCATGTTGACGTGTGCAGGGTCTGTCACAGACAGGGCCTAGCTGGGGCAGCACCTGGGTTCGCACACTGCTTCTCCACCTGCAACAAGGGCCACAGCTCCCTTCCAAGCATAAGCAGGCCATCATGGGGAGCATGATCTGAGGATCGGCACTCAGGGCTCTGTCTCCCTCTTTGCCCTCTCCCCTTCCATTCTCTTGTAAGGAAAACCATTTGTTTTGCTGTTAGGCAGGGTCACAATCTGGGGGAGCCAAGAGAGTTGTAAATTATTGAGTTTTTAAAAAGCCTAGTGGGACTCAAAGGGAGAGGAGAAAAGAGATATTGGCAGGAGAGAGGAAAGGAGGGGAGAAGAGGGTTATGTGCAAAGATTTCTCACAGGGTAAGGAAAGTCCAAGAAACAAAGAGAAGAGAATGGGGAATTTAAGAGGTTTTGCCATAAAATGTTAACTATTGCATACTGCTGTGTCCTTAAGTAAACGTCTGTAAAAATCTATATTATTTTGAAGTTTTGAAGTCTGGTTTATATTTTTACTTCCCTCTTGGCTATGACAATGTACTGAGAATGGACCTCAAGTTGAAGATCTATTTTATCTTGAAATAGGACAACTGCCCAGGCATTTCTGGGTGTGTGTGTGGTAGGAGCGTTGAAGAAGAAGGTGGATGCAGGCATTTGTGTGACCTCTATAATCCTGGGCTCTCTTCTGAAAAAGCCCAAGTGGAGCAAAGATTTCAGCCCAGAATGTATTTCTGCTCATTCAGTAAAGGAAAGATTTATGTCAGAAGCAAACTTAGTCCCTGCTGATCTTGCCATAGGGTAGAACAGGCAAGTCTCATTTTGAGCTGCACCTCATATTCTCTTCTAGGCTTTACACCTATGCAGAGATCCAACCCTAAATATTCTGATTAAATAGGGCCAGGCAGAGTCTAGGCATGAGAATATTTACAAAGCTTCCCTGGTGATGCTGTTTTGTAGCCGGAGTTGAGATCTCCTGGACTTCCGCTGCTGTTCTTAAACTTGAGGGTGTATCAGAATTACCTGGGGTGTGGGTTTTTTTTTTTAAATATGTAGGTCTCTGTCTACTCTCCATAGACATTTTCATTTAACAGAATCCCAGGTGGAAGGCCCCAGGAATCTTTATTTTTAACAAGTATGCTGGCTGGTTCTGATGTGGTCCTTGGACAACTCTCAGAGAAACACTGGCCAGTAGGGAGTGAGTGGTGGCCCCATGTGCGCAGGTGTTGGGGGTTTCATGGAAACTGGAAAGCCAAGGCCACAGAGACTCCTTACTGCCTGCATGCTGTGGCCTACCTTCCCCAGTCCAGCACTCATCAATCTGTTTCATTTAATTTGTTTTTAAAGTTTTCTTTTTTTTTTTTAAACTTTTAAGTTCAGATGTACACATACAGGTTTGTTACATAGGTAAACCTGTGTCACGGGGATTTGTTGTACACATTATTTTGTCACCCAGGTATTAAGCCTAGTACCCATTAGCTATTTTTCCTAATCCTCTCCCTCCTCCCACCTAAACAAATCCCCCTTCTTTTCCCCTCCTCCACGTATTCCCTCTCTACAGAGAGTAGGCAGAGAAATGCCTCACCTGGACAGACTCTGGGACAGGCTCTGTGGCAGCAACATAAATGGTGGTGCAAGGGTCCTGAGCCGGGAAGGAGTCAAGTTTCTTCTGAATAGACTACAAGAGAAGCAAACAATGCAGATTAGCTGAATAGAGAGAGCCAGTTCTCACCCAACTCTCCGATGGAGAAGCAGACTCAAGAAGCCTTGAGGCAGAAAGTTCCTTCATGTCATTTGGCCCAAGCTCCTCCCAGGTGGGAATTCTCCCCCAGATTCCCTGGAACTCAATTTCCCAGGCTTTGCTTGGACTCCCCAAGCGGCGTCTTGGAGCACGCAACTTCCCAAGGCAGCCTCATCCATTGTTAATGCTTCCCAGATGTTTTAAATGTCTTCCTCACAAGAAACTGAAATTGATGTGGCTCTTACAGAGGCAGCTCAAGGGGACAGAATAGTAACAGAATTTAGTCTGTCTCACTCATGTCACCGGCTACATACAGAGTTCTTGCATCCCACCCTGCCATTCCTATTCCTCCTCCTCCTCACATATGTCTTCTCATTTGCCTCACCATCAGTCTATGTGCTAAATACTGTTGTTACTCACACTTCACCGACGACAAAGCTACAGCTCGGGAAGATCATGTGTTTTTTAACATGTACATGCAAGAAGTGTCAAAGCCAGGAGTCCCCCGCCTTAAGCTCTTTTAACTTAAAGTGCATGTCCTTTCTATCACTAGTCTGCTTTGGTCACCTCAACTTATAGTGACCTATCCCATACCTAAATTCCTCAGGTATTTAAGGTCTAATTTACACACTATGGCAGTCTATGCTATATTTAAAACATTCTGATATATTTATGTGTTGTTTCTCTAGTCTGTACATTCGTTGAGGAATAACCTATATATTTTTTAGTTCCCCACGTAACAGTGTTCAACACATAAAAATAAACCCTTCAGTTGATATTTGTTGATGTTACTTTGAAGGAATCAAAATCCACAATATCTGAACAAAGTCCTCAAAGTAAATTGAGGCCACATTCCTGTAAGATGCAAATGCCATCACTTATAATAGGGAAGTCATTAATTCAACACACTTGGGGGAACACTGGTTATGGGATAATGCTGCTCTCCACTCTCCCTGGGTGTAGACAGATTTGAAGCCACAGCAGATGTGTTTTGATGAGAGAGAGCTTGGAATCTTGTCATGTGATGGAAGGATTAAAGAATTAGGCAAGTTTATTGGAGGAAAAAGGGATGGGACATAACTTTTCTTTTCATGTATTTGATGAATTGCCATATAGAAGAGGAATTCTATTTGCCTGTAAAGTATCTCAAGTTTAAACCAAGATTGGGATTTGTGGGAAATATTTTGGTTCAATATAATGCAGATCATTCTAATATTAAAAGATGAGCAAATGAGGGATAAATTGCCTTGGCAGGCAATGAGCTCCTATAGTTATAAGTGCTTGGGCATGGTCTAGACCAGTGCTGCTGACGTTTACTATGCATATGAATTACCTGGGGATCTTGTTAAAGGGTTGATTCTATTTCAGAAGACCTGGGGAAGGGCCTGATTCTGCGTTTCTAATAAAGTCCCAGGTGATTTTGATGCTGCTTGTTCACTAACTATATTTTGGTGAAAAGGAGCTAGGCAACACTTTGGAAGCAATGTTGTAGAAGGTAATTCAAGCAGTAATTGGGTGGTTCAGATAGATGACTTTCAAGATCCCATACTATTCTTAAATACTACATTTTGAAGAAACTTAGAATTTAAGAAAGAATTTCTTGCAATAATGAGATAGATTAAGAGGTTATGAAAACAGTTTTAACATTAAGAGACCTTTATCAACAGAGGCAACCTCTGCTGGTCTTCCTGTTTGGGAGAACTTTAGCATGACCTGACCTAGAGGCAGAAGGAAGAAGGCAAATAACTTACATTTTTAACATTAATTCAAAAGTTTTATAAAGGAGAAAAATATGTAAAAGAAATCACCCATAGTCCTATTAAGACTACATGTGTATTTAAATGTTCACTTTGGGATTTTTACCCAGGCACAGGGAATTATTTTAAACATAATTACATAATTAAAGTTAGTATATTTTTGTATCTTGTCATCTTCAGTTAGGACCACTGATTTGTACATCTTTAGGGGGCATAATTTACAAGCAACTCCAGGGGCATTATTTTCACATATTCTTTGTGAATGACGGCCCCTGGAATTAACTCTGCAAGACAGCAGCTCTAATAAGTCCTGGAAGAGTTCCTAGCACACAGTAAATATCTGTTAAGTGATTTTCACTTATTATATTCTTTACAAGATTATTTTATAGCCATTACAAATAAGAACAAAGGCATTGCTAGTTTTTAAATAATTGTCTATATTATTACAGTCTTTAAAATGACATAATAAAGGCATTGCAAATATGAACAAAAAAATTGTGAGAATGTGGGTAAGTCTAAGTACATATCTTTATATATAAAACAATAATAATTGGGTCTCATGTGTTTCAAATATATATGAAATTCAAATAATGACAAAAAAAATCACATAAATCAAGAGGTGAAATTATAGTGGACTTAAAGTATTATGCAGGAGGGAAGCAAACATTAGACTTTGGTAAGTCAAAAATGTGTTTTACAATTTCTAGGGTAGCCACTAAAGACAGAAAAAAGTTGTTCACTAACATGTAGAGGAGAAAATTGAATAATAAAATATAACTTTAAAAATTTCTACCAAAGAAACCCCAGTCTCAGATAGCTTTACTAGCAATTTCTACCAAATATTTAAGGGGAGAAATAAGACCAATCCTACCCAAACATTCCAGAGGATAACAAAAAGGAAATGTATCCCGTAATGAGTTGAACTGTGGCCCCAAAAGATATGTCCACCCAGAATCTCAAAATGTGATTTTATTTAAATAAAGATCTTCACAGATGTCAAGGTAAGAATTTCAAAATGAGGCCGCCTTGGATTAAGATAGGTCCTAAGTCTGATGATGAGCATCCTTACAAGAGATGGAAAAGGAGAAGACACAGAGAGGGAGGTCAAGTGAAGATGAAGGCAAAAATTGCAGATACACAACTACAAGCCAACAAATGCCAGGCAGAGCCTGGAGCCACCAGATGCTGGGAGAGGCAAAGAGGATTTTTCCCGAAAGCCTCCAGAGGGAGTGTGGCCCTGATGACCATGGCTCCTTGATTTCGAACTTCTAACCTCCAGAACTGTTACAGAATACATTTCTGTTGTTTTAAGCACCAATTTTCTAGTAATTTGCTATGGCAGCCCTGAGAAACTAATACGTACCCCAACTCATTATGTGAATTAGCATATACCTTTATATCAAAAGCCCACTGGTTGGGCATGACTACCCAGGTCTCTTCCAGTTCTTGAAGTCTGAATTTATAAGAGGAGAGTGACCAACCTTACCGTGAGGTGGGCATTAGGTAGAGCAGCTTTGTATCATTTTGGGATCAATCTGAGGCTTGTGATTAAAGAAGAGTCCAAGAAGAACTACATTACTTATTTTTTAAGGACATTTGAAGTATTTCTACCTCAACTTGCATCCCAGTTAGATATAGTCACAATAATGCTACATATCAGCCACTGCAAAATTCAATGCCTTCCAAAAAAAAAGAAAGAAAAAAAATGGTGGTGGCTGGCAAGATGGCCAGATAGAACAGCTACCATCTGCAGCTCACAGCAAGATCAATGCAGAAGGCAAGTGATTTCTGCATTTCCAACTGAGGTACCTGGCTCATCTCATTGGGACTGGTTAGACAGTGGGGGCAGCCCATGGAGGGCAAGCAGAAGCAGGGTGAAGTGTTGCCTCATCTGGGAAGCACAAGGAGGTTGGGGAACTCCCTCCCCTAGCCAAGGGAAGCCATGAGGGACTGTGCCCTGGAGAATGGTTCACTTCAGCCCAGATACTACACTTTCCCACAGTCTACACAACCCACAGACCAGGAGATTCCCTCAGGTGCCTACCATGAGGGCCCTGGGTTTCAAGCATAAAACTAGGCAGCCGTTTGGCCAGACACCAAGCTAGCTGCAGGAGTTTCTTTTTCATACCCCAGTGGTGCCTGGAACACCAGTAAGACAGAACCATTCACTCCACTGGAAAGGGCCCACATTCCACCACGAGGGCCCTGGGTTTCAAGCATAAAACTAGGCAGCCGTTTGGCCAGACACCAAGCTAGCTGCAGGAGTTTCTTTTCATACCCCAGTGATGCCTGGAACACCAGTAAGACAGAACCATTCACTCCACTGGAAAGGGGGCTGAAGCCAGGGGGCCAAGTGGTCTAGTTCAGCGGATCCCACCTGCATGGAGCCCAGGAAGGTAAGATCCACTGGCTTGAAATTCTCTGCCAGCACAACAGTCTGAAGTCAACCTGGGATGCTGCAGCTTGGTGGAGAGAGGGCCGTCTGCCATTACTGAGGCTTGAGTAGGCGGTTTTCCCCTCACAGCATAAACAAAGTCACCAGGAAGTTCACATTGGGTGGAGCCCACCACAGTTCAGCAAAGCCACTGCAGCCAGACTGCATCTCTAGATTCCTCCTCTCTGGGCAGGGGATCTCTGGAAGAAAGGCAGCAGCCCCCTTCAGGGACTTATAGATCAAACTCCCATCTCATTGAGACAGAGCACCTGGGAATGGGTGACTGTGGGCGCAGCTTCAGCAGACTTAAACATTCCTGTCTGCCAGCTCTGAAGGGAGCAGTGAATCTCCCAGCACAGCGTTGGAGCTCTGCTAAGGGACAGACTGCCTCCTCAAGTGGGTCCTGACCCCTGTGTCTCCTGACTGGGAGACACATCCCAGCAGGGGTCAACAGACACGTTATACAGGACAGCTCTGGCTGGCATCTGGCAGATCCCTCTGGGATGAAACTTCCAGAGGAAAGAACAGGCAGAAATCTTTTCTGTTCTGCAGCCTCTGCTGGTGATGCTTAGGCAAACAGGGTCTGGAGTGCACCTCCAGCAAAATCCAGCAGACCTGCAGCAGAGGGGCCTATTAGAAGGAAAACTAACAAACAGAAAGGAATAGTATCAACAACAGCAAAAAGAACATCCACACCAAAACACCATCTGAAGGTTGCCAACATCAAAGACCAAAGGTAGATAAATCCATGAAAATAAGAAAAAATCAGTGGAAAAAGGCAGAACATTCCAAAAACCAGAATGTCTCTTCTCCTCCAAAAGATCATAACTCCTTGCCAGCAAGGGAACAAAACTGAACAGAGAATGAGTTTGATGAATTGACAGAAGTAGGCTTCAGAAAGTGCATAATAGCAAACTCCTCTGAGCTAAAGGAGCATGTCCTAACCCAGTGCAAGGAAGCTAAGAACCTTGAAAAAAGGTTAGAGGAATTGCTAACTAGAATAACCAATTTAGGGAAGAACATAAATGACCTGATGGAGCTGAAAAACACAGCATGAGAACATCATGAAACATACACAACTATCAATAGCTGAATCAATCAAGTGGAAGAAAGGATATCAGAGACTGAAGATCAACTTAATGAAATAAAGCATGAAGACAAGATTAGACAAAAAAGAATGAAAAGGAATGAACAAAGCCTCCAAGGATATGGGACTACGTGAAAAGACCAAACCTACATTTGATTGGTGTACCTGAATGTGACAGGAAGAATGGAATCAAGTTGGAAAACACACTTCAGGGTATTATCCCAGAGAACTTCCCCAACCTAGTAAGACAAGTCAGTATTCAAATTCAGCAAACACAGAGAACACCATAAAGATGCTCTTCGAGAAAAGCACCGCAAGAAACATAATCGTCAGATTCACCAAGGTTAAAAAGAAGAAAAAAATATTAAGGCCAGCCAGAGAGAAAGGTCGAGTTACCCACAAAGGAAAGCCCATCAGACAACAGTGGATCTCTCTGCAGAAACCCTACAAGCCAGAAGAGTATGAGGGCCAATATTCAACATTCTTAAATAAAGGAATTTTCAACCCAGAATTTCATATCCAGACAAACTAAGCTTCATGAGCAAAGGAGAAATAAAATCCTTTACAGACAAGCAAATGCTGAGAGATTTTGTCACCACCAGGCCTGCCTTACAAGAACTCCTGAAGGAAGCACTAAACATAGAACGGAAAAATTTGTACCAGTAACTGTAAAAACATACCAAATTATAAAGATAATTGACATTATGAAGAAACTGCATCAACTAAAGGGCAAAATAACCAGCTAACATCATAATGACAGGATCAAATTCACACATAACAATATTAACCTTAAATGTAAATGGGCTAAATGCCCCAGTTAAAAGACGCAGACTGACAAATTGGATAAAGAGTCAAGACCCGTCGGTGTGCTGTATTCAGGAGACTCATCTTACATGCAAAGACACACATAGTCTCAAAATAAAGTAATGGAGCAATATTTACCAAGCAAATGGAAAGCGAAAGAAAAAAGCAGGAGTTGCAATCCTAGTCTCTGACAAAATAGGCTTTAAACCAACAAAGATCATAAAAGACAAAGAAGGGCATCACATAATGGTAAAGGGATCAATGCAACAAGAAAAGCTAACTATCCTAAATATAAATGCACCCAATACAGGAGCACCCAGGTTCATAAAGCAAGTTCTTAGAGGCCTACAAAGAGGCTTAGATTCCTACACAATAATAGTGGGAGACTTTAACACCCCATTGTTAATATCAGACAAAACAAAGAGACAGAAAATTAACATGGATATTTAGGATATGAACTCAGCTGTGGACCACGCAGACCTAATAGACATCTACAGAACTCTCCACCCCTAATCAACAGAATATACATTCTTCTCAGCACCACATCGCACTTCTTCTAAAATTGACCACATAATTGGAAGTAAAACACTCCTCAAATGCAAAAGAATGGAATTCATAACAAACAGTCCCTCAAAACACAGTGCAATCAAATTAGAACTCAGAATTTAAAAACTCACTCAAAATTGGACAACTACATGGAAGCTGAACAGCCTGCTCCTGAATGACTACTAGGTAAACAACAAAATTAAGGCAGAAATAAGTAAGTTCTTTGAAACCAATGAGAACAAAGACACAACATACCAGAATCTCTGGGGCACAGCTAAAGCAGTGTTTAGAGGGAAATTTATAGCACTAAATTCCCACAGGAGAAAGCAGAAAAAATCTAAAATGTGCACCCTAACATCACAATTAAAAGAACTGGAGAAGCAAGAGCAAACAAATTCAAAAGCTGGCAGAAGACAAGAAATAACTAAGATCAGAGCAGAGCTGAAGGAGATAGAGACATTAAAAACCCTTCAAACGATCGATAAATTCAGGAGCTGGTATTTTAAAAAGATCAACAAAATAGATAGACCACTCGCCAGCCTAATAAAAAAGAAAAGAGAGAAGAATCAAATAGACACAATAAAAAACGATAAAGAGGATGTCACCACTGATCCCACAGAAATAAAAGCTACCATCAGAGAATACTATAAACACCTCTAAGAAAATAAACTAGAAAACTTAGAAAAAAAATGGATAAATTCCTGGACACATACACCCTCCCAAGACTAAATCAAGAAGTCAAATCCCTGAATACACCAATAACAACTTCTGAAATTGAGGCAGTAATTAATAGCCTACCAACCAAAAAAGTCCAGGATCAGATGGATTCACGGCCAAATTCTACCAGAGGCACAAAGAGGAGCTGGTACCATTTCTTCTGAAACTATTTTAAACAATAGAAAAAGAGGGAATCCTTCTTAACTCATGTTATGAGGCCAGCATCATCCTGATACCAAAACCTGGCAGACACACACACACACACACACACACACAAGCACAGAATTTCAGGCCAATATCCCTGATGAACACTGATGCAAAAATCCTCAATAAAATACTGGCAAACCAAATCCAGCAGCACATCAAAAAGCTTACCTACCCCAATCAATTCAGCTTGATCCCTGGGATGCAAGGCTGTTTCAACACATGCAAATCAACATAATTCATCACATAAACAGAACCAAGGACAAAAAAAAAACCCAAGGACAAAAACTACATGATTATCTCAACAGAGGCAGAAAAGGCCTTTGATAAAACTCAACACCCCTTCATGTAAGAACTCTCAATAAACTAGATATTGATGGAATGTATCACAAAATAATAAGCGCTATTTATGACAAACCCACAGCCAATATCATACTGAATGGGCAAAAGCTGGAAGCATTCCCTTTGAAAACCAGCACAAGACAAGGATGCCCCCCATCACTCCTATTCAACACAGTACTGGAAGATCTAGCCTGGGCAATCAGGCAAGAGAAAGAAATAAACGGTATTCAAATAGGAAGAGAGGAAGTCAAATTGTCTCTGCAGATGATATGATTGTATATTTAGAAAACGCTGTTGTCTCAGCCTAAAATCTCCTTAAGCTGATAAGTAACTTTAGCAAAGTTTCAAGACACAAAATCAATGTGCAAAAATCACAAGCATTCCTATACACCAATAATAGACAAATAGCCAAATCATGAGTGAACTCCCATTCACAATTGCTACAAAGAGAATAAAATACCCAGGAATACAACTTACAATGGATGTGAAGGACCTCTTCAAGGACAACTGCAAACCATTGCTCAAGGAAATAAGAGAAGACACAAACAAATGGAAAAACATTCTATGCTTATGGACAGGAAGAATCAACATCATGACAATGGCCATACTGCCCAAAGTAATTTATAGATTCAGTGCTGTCCCCATCAAGCTACCATTGACTTTCTTCAAATAATTAGATAAAACTACTTTTAACTTCATATGGAACCAAAAATGGGCCCATATAGCCAGGACAATTCTAAGCAAAAAGAACAAAGCTGGAGGCATCATGCTACCTGACTTCAAACTATACTACAAGCCTACAGCATGGTACTGGTACCAAAACAAATATATAGACCAATGGAACAGAACGGAGGCCATAGAAATAATGCCACACATCTACAACTATCTGATCTTTGGCAAACCTGACCAAAACAAGCAATGGGGAAAGGATTCCCTATTTAATAAATGATGTTGGGAAAACTGGCTAGCCATATGCAGAAAACTGAAACTGGACCCCTTCCTCACCTTATACAAAAATTAACTCAAGATGGATTAAAGACTTAAATGTTTGTAAGAACTAAAACCATAACAACCCTAGAAGAAAACCTAGGCAATACCATTCAGGACATAGGCATGGGTGAAGATTTCATGACTAAAACACCAAAAGCAATGGCAACAAATGCCAAAATTGACAAATGGGATCTAATTAAACTAAAGGGCTTCTGCACAGCAAAAGAAACTATCATTAGAGTGAACAGGCAGCCTACAGAATGGGAGAAAAATTTTGCAATCTTTCCATCTGACAAAGGACTAATATCTAGAATCTACAAAGAACTTAAACAAATTTACAAGAAAAAAAACAACCCCATCAAAAAGTGGGCAAAGGATATGAACAGAAACTTCTCAAAAGAAGACATTTATGTGGCCAAAAAACATGAAAAAAAAGCACATCATCACCAGTCATTAGAGAAATGCAAATAAAACCACAATTAGATACCATCTCATGCTAATTAGAATGGCGATTATTAAAAAGTCAGGAAACAACAGATGCTGAAGAGGATGTGAAGAAATAGGAAGGCTTTTACACTGTTGGTAGGAATGTAAATTAGTTCAGCCATTGTGGAAGACAGTGTGGCAATTCCTCAAGGATCTAGAACTAGAAATACCATTTGACCCAGCAAGTCCATTACTGGGTATATACCCAAAGGATTATAAATTATTCTACTATAAGGACGCCTGCACATGTATGTTTATTGCAACACTATTCACAATAGCAAAAACTTGGAACCAACCCAAATGCCCATCAATGATAGGCTGGATAAAGAAAATGTGGCACATATACACCATGGAATACTATGCAGCCATTAAAAAAGATGAGTTCATGTCCTTTGCAGGGACATGGATGAAGCTGGAAACCATCATTCTCAGCAAACTAACACAAGAACAGAAAATTGAACACCACCTGTTCTCACTCATAAATGGGAGTTGAACAATGAGAACACATGAACACAGGGGAGGGAAACATCACACACTGTTGCCTATTGGGAGTAGGGGGTTATGGGAGGGACAGCATTAGGAGAAATACTTAATGTAGATGATGGGTTGATGGGTGCAGCAAAGCACCGTGGCATGTGTATACTTATGTAGCAAATCTGCACATTCTGCATGCGTATCTCAGAACTTAAAATACAATAAAATCTTTGTTTTAAAGGCATTACAAAAGAATAATTACAGGCCAATTTCACTCAGAAACATAAGTGGAAAACAAAACTCTTAACAAAATATTAGCAAATAAAATCCGGTAATACTTAAAAAGGATTACTAAATTGGTCTACAACAAAATTAAGACCTTCTCTTTATCAATAGGTATCTCTAAAAAATTCCAAAGGAAAGCCATGGGTGAAGGTATTTGCTAACATACCTGCCAAAGGGCACATATCCAAAATATATGAAAAGCATATACTAGTCCATAAAAGAAAGACTTAAACCTCAAAGGAAAATGAGCAAAAATCAAATGGGCACTTTAAGAAAGATAATTTTAATATGGCTAATAAACATGAAAAGTTATTCAACTTCCTTAATAATTAGAGAGATATAATAAAAGCATAATAAGGCACATCCAAGAGTAGGACTAAAATTAGACTGCTAATACCAAGTTTTCATTAGAATGCAGAGCAGTCGAGGCCAGGCACAGTGGCTCACAACTGTAATCCCAGCACTTTGGGAGGCTGAGGCAGGCAGATCATCTGAGATCAGAAGTTTGAGACAAGCCTAGCCAACATGGTGAAACTCTGTCTCTACCAAAAATACAAAAATGAGCCAGGTGTGGTGGTGTGCTTCTGTAATCCCAGCTACTTGGGAGGCTGAGACAGGACAGTGGCTTAAACCCAGGAGGCAGGGGTTACAGTGAGCTGAGATTGCTCCACTGCACTCCAACCTAGGCAACAGAGGGAGATTCTGTCTCAAAGAAAAAAAAAACAAGAACACATAGCAATTGAGATGCTCATATGAAGCTGATAGAAAAGTAAATGGAAAAACAGCTTGGCCTTATCTAGTCAATTTGAAGATATGCATACCTTATGATTCAGTAATTCTACTCCTAGGTATATATCCAACAAAAATATGTGTACATGTCCAATTAACAGCTTGCATATGAATTTCACAGCTGCAACTTTCATAATAGTCACAAACTGGAAATAACCCACATGTCCATCAATAGTCAACTGGATAAATAAACTCTAGTATATTCACACATTTATGTTTTATGAAGCAATGAAAAAGAATGCATTATATCTAAATTCAAAGACATGTATGAATCTCATGAAGATAACACTGAGCAAAATAAATCAGACACTAGAGAGAAAAGAATAAAAAATTCAATTTTTATAAAGGTCAAAACATAAGAAAAGGAAAGTTAAACTGTATTTCTAGAAGTCAGGATAGTAGTTATGTTCTGGGAAGAGAGAGGAAGTAATGATTGGGAAGTGGCACAGGAGGCCTTCAGGAAGTATGAGCAATGTTCTATTCTTTGATCTGCGTGGTGGTTTGTGGTATTAGAAGACTCAATACTGAGGCTGGGCACAGTGGCTCATGTAATGCCAGTACTTTGAGAGGCTGAGACGGGCAGATCGCTTGAGGTCAGGAGTTTGAGATCAACCAGGCCAACATGGTGAAACTAAAGATACAAAAATTAGCCAGGCATGGTGGCAGATGCCTGTAATATTAGCTATTGGGAGGCTGAGGCAGGAGAATCACTTGAACCCAGGAGGCGGAGGAGGTTGCGGTGTGCAGTGAGCTGAGATCATACCACTGCACTCTAGCTTGGGTAACAGAGCAAGACTCTGTCTCAAAAAAAAAAAAAAAAAAAGACTCAATACTGAAAGACCTAATTTCTCCTCATATAGATCTGCATTCGATGCAATCCTAATAAATTTTTTTCTTTTCATTGTACTTGATAAGTCGATTCCAAAATACATGTGAAAGTACAAAGGAACAAGAATAGCCAAAAACTCTTGCAGAAAAACAAATTAGGAAGACTTGCTTTACCAAATATCAAGATATACACTTATGGGTAATTCATCGAGCTGACATTTATATGTTGTGTACTTTTTTGGTCAGAGCTGATCCTGACTGAGGAATGGGCATGTGTGTGAGAGAGAGAGAGGAGAGAGAGAGAGAGAAAGAAAGAGAGAGAGAGAGAGAGAGAGTGTGTGTGTGTGTGTGTGTGTAAAATGGAGGGGAGGACTCAAAGTGTGATCAGAAGCAGTTGGAGGTAGCAGAGGAGGTGCAAGTTAGTCCGCACAAGTGTTTGCAAAGTTAGACATGCCTGCCCAGCACTCTCCTAGGTGCTATAGTAGCTACAAATAGAGTAGAGAACAGACTCCAGTCCTCAAAGACTTTCAGTCTTGCAGGTCAGCTCAGACTCAAATGTTGAACTGGGAGGACAGTCCTGAACTGACGAATGCCACTGAATTTTAAATTTTATTTAATTCAAATTAATTTAAATTTAAAAAGCTACCATGTGGGTAGTGACTTCCATATGTCATTCTTCACAGCAAAAAAGAGGGATGCTAGCAGCATAGGATAGAGTAGTGAGGGAAGACACCATGGTAAAGATGAACCTGGTTACCTAAATATGCAGATGAGAGCATGGAGGAAAAGGGTTACTCTTGGGATTCTCATCTATTTAAATAGAGTTTGGTTGAGGGGGAAGGATGAAGCAGGGTTCTGTAATAAACCCTCCAGGCCACTAGGGGACAGCAGAAATAAGAACTTTGTCCAAGTGTCCATCTCTTGGTTCTCAGAAGTGCATTTGCTGTCATTTGATGCAATTTTCTAAGGTACTAATAAAAACTGTCTTTACCTTCACATCCTTTACTCAAGAATTTGCCTCTCCCTACACCTCAAATGGCCAGATTCTGGCCTAAGCATCACCAAGAATTGCCTTCATGTTGAAAAACTACAGTGTCTCTACATCTAACCACAATTTTTTAGCATCTCTATCTCTTCCTTCTAGCGTATTTGCTCTCAACTTCATCATGGGCCCAGTTTTTCCATTCTTCACTTCTGAGTCCAATGATCACTCTATCACAGTTTTGCTTTCTTCCATCTCCAGCCCACATATCACCTTTCATCTCTTTAACCACACTATAGCCAAAATGTTGAAGATTCTACCTTCCCTGTCACTTCCAACATGTCACGCAATAGCTTTTCCAAACCTTCTCCTTTCTCCTCTAGCCTACATTCTTTTCCCTAGAGGGAATAATTCAGTAACATGGAACCCTAGACTCTTGCAATGCCAGAGCTGGAAAGAGTCATACAGCATGTATTTCCAGCTTCTTCATTTCTTTGCTATGAAGAAACATGATCAGAAAATTATCCCATTATTTCAAAAACTGAGGTTTAGTGACCTATAGGAAAGCCCTTGTTCTTGACTCTAGTTCCCTGCTTTCCTCTGCTCTGGATGGGAAACTGTGAATGTCTAACAGGCAAGGTAGACTGGCCAGGAATCCCATGGGAAACTTGACAGGTTCATCTCAAACAATGTATAGAACTTACACCTGGTTTCTGGACTTGGGCATAGATCGTAAGGTTTTTTTTTTCCGTTGTTGTCCGGTAATGGTCCGTTTTACCTGGTGAAAAGAAACCACAATGGTTATCTTCCTCTGGTCCCCAGCAGGAGCTTCCTACTCAGACCTTTCTGGTCTTTACTCTCCTTTGCATACTCACTTTCCCCAAGAGTACCATAGAAACAAAGCCCTGAGTCCCAAACCCCCTGCACATGTGGTCTTAGGTTAGTTACTTGATCTCTCTAGGCCTATCTGTGAAATGGGATTTGAAATACCTGCCTCATGGGGCTGTTGTGGTAATTAAATGAGATACCACTTGTAAAGTGTGTAGAGCATTGCCTGGCGCATAACAAATGCCCAATATGCATTAGCTGTTATTCTCATTGGTGTACCATTCAATTATTTTAATCTCTGTTGCTCAATGAGCATATCTGGTCTCCTAATAGGCTTCTAAGTTCTTTGAGGGCAGGGCTAGTTATTTATACCTCTTTTGTATTTTCCAGCTGGTAGTATGTTGCTTCACTGGCAGCTTTCTCACCTCCCTATTTCTGGGGGAATCAATGTGTGGGGGATGAGGGTGGGGGGACGTGTAGCAGGGATGTTCCATCTGGGACTATTTGGAAAATAAAGCAACAATGTCATTCTGTCACCCACCATCTGGATATTTTGCTCAGGGCCTAGGGTCTCTGGAAATTAATAAGTTATAGAACATTTTAATTTTTAGCCAATTTTTAAAAGTTTCTTTTTAAATAGTAGGAGTAATTTATTCTCACCATAAAATAAAAATGGTGAAGAAAAGTATAAAGTCAAAAGTATTAAGTCCCCTTTCCCCATTAACCAACCCAATTTTATTCCCAAAAGAAACCATTTTTTTTCAATACCTGTGAAAAGAAGGGGTGGAGGGAGGGGAAAAGAAGAAACCACTTTTAAAAGTTTGATGTATATCCCTGTAGATCAGCTCTGTGCAACAAGCATGTTGGCCAGGCTGATCTCTATTCCCGTAAGAGGGGAAGGGAAGGGCCTGGTCTGTATGTGGTAAGCATGGTAGAATATGCTGTGTGATGGTGTGAGTCTTGGGGAGGAAATGTTGGCCAGCCACTGATGAAGTTCCAAGAATTCAAGGAAAGTCAACATGGGGTTTTTTTGTGTGTGTGTGGGTATGAGCATGGTGTGCCTCATGGTTTCAACTTCACTTTTTTGGTCAGAGTTGATCCTGAGGCGCGCCCGCGTGTGTGTGTGTGTGTGTGTGTGTAAAATGGAGGGAAGGACTCAAGAAGCAGTTGGAGGTAGCAAAGGGGGTGCATGTTAGTCCCCATGAGTGTTCGCAAAGTTAGACATGCCTGCCCAGCACTCTCTCAGGTGCTGTGGTGGCTACAAATAGAGTAGAGAACAGACTCCAGTCCTCAAAGTCTTTCAGTCTTGCAGTCAGCTCAGACTCAAATGTCAAATTGGGAGGGCAGTCCTAAATGGTTAGACAGATGGAAAAGGTGAGGTTGATTGTTGCCGCTTAAAAGTACCATTGGACCAAGTTAATTTAGTCTCAGATGATTTTCCCCATTGCAAGAACAGGCTTTCAGGAGCAAGCTCAACTCGGCTCCAAGTCAGCAAGGTCCTAGGCTCTATGAAAAAGCCTTGGCTTTAGTATTAGGACATTTACATTCTAGCCATCATTAGCTGTGTGGCATAAATCATGTCATTTCAATGGATCTCTTCTCTTACCGTAACTGTAAAATGAGAGTGTAGAGTATCTAATATCCTTTTCAGCTCTTACCTGAAGCATAAAGTCTTATGTTACCATGACTTCAAATACTTTAAACCTGTTCTAGGTATTGTTTCCAGGTGCTTCCAGTGCAGCCCTCTCCTGGCCATAACACTTAAACATTGGTGTTTTAACTCACCTTCACTAAGAGATTTGTCTGTCTGTGTATGTATCTATCTATCTAACACTCATCCATGGGAACCACTGTGTATAGTGTTTTCTGTGTATTGATACTAGTCTCCACAACAATACCATGAAGTACATAAATTTCCCCTGTTTTGCAGAAGAGAAGTTAAGTCATTTGACTACACAGCTTGTCAGTAGCAAAATCTGCATTTGAATGTAAGTTTGCCTAATGCCCATACCCACATTCTTAATCAGTGTATTCTCCTGGACATGAAACTGCCAAAGAGTCCATTGAAAAGTTTTCAGAGTCAGGCTGCATTCTGAAGATTATCTCATTAGAAGCTGCCAACAGAAGTTCTTGAGCAATGTCTTCCGGAAACTATAGCAACTAAATATAAATTTTACCACAAGTGTGAGGCAGAGTTTTTTGTGTTGCTAACTTACAAGGGACAAATGGTGACTAGAGATAAGGTGAGGATGGGTATATGTGTTGGGGAAGGTAGTGGGGGATTGTGGGATGGGGCACACTATTCCCTTAGAGCAAAACCGTGTGATGAGCCAAGTGTAGTTGAAGAAAGTGTATGGGGTAGGATCCCAGCAACTTTGCTAGGTAGGTTAATGTGGATAAGTTCAGTTCAGTTTTCTCATCCCGGGTATCTCACTGTTTCTTTATAGTACAAGCTAAATGTGATTGCCCCACCTGCAGCCCCATAGGCTGTCAACATAATTTCTATCTGAATCACCCATCCCTCCTCCCTAGCTAACTCTTAGATGGAGGAAATGAGACACAAGTAGTTTGCTGTGCTACGATCTAGATTTTTTTATATATAAGCAAAACCAACATCAGAGTGCCGAGGTAAGGGCTTTTCTAAGAAGGTTACGTGTAGGTGATATTGATCTACTTGAAAATGAAATCAGTCATCAGCTTGGTGGTATGAGGATCAAGTTCTATCCTTACCATGGGAAGGCAGCCAGGGCATCTGTCCTGGTCCAGGTCAGGACATTTTGACTCCAGTGTGGATTGGTAGTAGTCAGGGTGGTTGAAGAGAGCACAAAGCCCTGAGATATTGAATCATAGGGAAATTTGGAAGAGAGGGCAGGGGATGGGACCTCTAGGTGCTTAAGCTGCAGGGGAATGATTTGCCTTACTGGTTTCATTTTAACCTGGGTGACTTTTTGGATGAGATCCAAGAATTTTCTGAATTCTGTTCTCAGTGAATACTCTTAAACCTCTTGTACACCTCTTCAGCATCCTGTATTTAGCTTGACGGCAGTGCTAGTCACACTGAACTGAAATTATCTGAATAATGTCACTCACATTAGAAACCTGTGGCTCTTCTATTTCTCTCCATAGCCTAGTAGAGGGGATCAAGACATGTTGAATTAGACTGAATTAAGCAAGGAGCCAGGATATGTTTATCTAGTATTTTTGCAAAGGTGGCCCCATGCAGAAAGTCAAAGTGGTGACAGCAAGTCCGAGCCTGTGGCAAGAGGTCCCCTGCTTACCACAAAGAGTGTGATGAGAATGTCTTTATTGCCAGACACCTACCTCTTCTTCTCAGCAGCATTATTGCAATCATGATGAGAATAATGATGACACCCGCTAAGAACAGCCAAGCATACACTGGCCATATATTTGTCTCTGAAAAACAAACAAACAAAAAAAGTCAAAGAGCAATCTCAAAAGTATTCCGAGTTTAAAAACATCCTACATGAAGTCGGTTAAAGGAGCCTCAGGTTCTATTTCTGCATTCTCTCCCAAGGGAGACGTTTGCTTTCATGGTTTTAGAGATCAGCTTTAGACCACTGAAGATTCTTAGGTCTGTTTTCTTATTCTAATTTCTCTCTATATACTTTCACATTCTTACTTTCATCAAGATTTTTCTATCCGAATGCTTTATTTTTAACTCAACTACCACACGTCTAAAATTAAATTTATCTTCATCTCTCCTAAGTCAATCTCTCTGCCCAGTTTCTCTATCTTAAGATTTCTAATGTGTCCTGTATCCATTTTGAGTAAAGAGAACATAATGGTTCCGTGTGCCATCCCTGTGAATTCATGTTACTCTCATGAGACACTGGGAGAAAGAAATATCTACTTTTCTTTTTAAAAGATAAACATAATAGTGCTATTGTTGTCCTTTTATGCAAATAACTGTGTTAAACCCAGCAGACCTGAACTGAAAGGAAAGTATTTAGTCTTTCCTCTAAATCATCTTCATGTTTAAAATTAGCCTGAGAACTAATCACCAAGTCTTAAAATCAGACAGACAACTTTCATTGCTTTCTCTCCTTTACCCACTTTACCAAATCCTTTTGGACCAGGAGCAACACTTTGAAAAACAGTGAATAACTATTGCCCCAAGACATGTAGCTCAGTAAGATAATAATAAACAGTTATTCAGCACTGCAATGGGCTATATATTGATAGTACGTCATGTATACTAACATTTAATCCTCACTGTAATCTTACAAGGTGGGTACACTCATTACTCCCATTTTGCAGAGAAGGAAAACAGCCTGGAGAACCTCAAAAACTAGAGCTTGGTTTAGGAGTAGAAATATGGCTGAATACTAAAGACAGACTTCTTGGAGAGCCAAAAAGACTTATGGGCTTGGGAAAAGTTATTCCAGGGTATGAACAGTGTGGACCAACATGAAGCACTAGGGTTCTAAGTAGAGTATTCACACTAAGGTTCCAAAAAGAGTAACCCCAGATAACATTAAGGTGTAAGGGAAACTTATAAGGATGATTGTGGAATAAGCCTGCTTGTTGTTGAACCTGTGATGAATTTGTGGGGCAGAAATTGAAAAAGAAAAAAGTGAGTTCCAAAGGAACAGAATCATGGTGGACAGAACCAGATGTTTACAGAGTTGACCAAAGATACAGATAATCTCAATGAATTCGTATAAGGCATCGTACCAAGATCCAAGGGGCCTCCACCCTGATAGCTGACCACAAGTTTCCTTCTCAGTTTGAAAAGAGCCTCTCTTTTTCTCCTTAGGCCTTTCATACATCAATTAGCCCAAGGAATCTTACTGAGCTGACTTTGCAAACACCTTGGTTATGGATTCTATTTCCTAAAGTAAATATACTTCAACAGCCATATGCTCTGATTGAAAAAAGACAGTTAGGGGCCAGGCAGAGAGTTATGAATTTGTATAAAGCATGACATTTCAAATCATTGCTGATGTTAGAGGAGGGAGCACTTCTACTCTGAGTGACTTATGGTCACTGAGAACCCTCTGTGCAGGAGTGTGAGTGTGTGTGTGTGTGTGTGTGTGTGTGTGTGTGTGTGTGTGTGATTGATCTATTCAAGGTTTATGATATCAACATCAGGAACCACTGGAGAAATCACTCAAATACCAGGATAAGAAGCAAAGCCAGTAGCCTGAACTTTGTGTTTCATCAGCCTATGGAACTGATCCAGCAAACTAGTATAGTAGCACTTACTATTTTGAGACTAGTTCCTCTTTCTTATTCTATCATAGATATTTTGAGAACTTCTAATATAACAGTTGATTTGAGAAGAAACACCCTGCCATTTATATCACTTTAAAAGATATTACTTCTCTCCAATTTCATTTGAGATTAAAAAAATAAAACAAACAGAAAAGTACTACCTTGGAATTGGAAAATAACACAAAGAAAGTGCATCAGTAATGCCTGGCGAGTCACCCTCCTGTCCCTCACACCCGGTGCTGGTGGCTCTGCTGCTCACCAACTCACAGAAACTAACGATGACTAGGTGCAGCACCAAGGCTTCAGGACAGGATAATGCCAGCCCTCTCTATCTTTCTAGGGTCTCAGGAGGATGAAAGCAGTCTGTCACCTTTGTCCTAAGACAAGCTTCTGCCAGTCCATCTAGATCTGAGACACAAGTTGGCCACGGTCCTGAAAGATATTTTATAAGCTCTAATTTTTTTCCTAACCTTTGAATACAAATGGGAACCATAGGCTTTTTTTCACCTTAAGGGAACTATAGCATAGTGCTTATTTCACCCAACCCACTACTTTTATTTTGAGGACACTTAGACTCAGACAGGAGTATCTAGAGCCACAGAAAAAGTCAGTGACAGAGCTGGATAAGATGAGAACTGCAGATTTTTTGGTTTGTGTTTTAGCCTCTAGAGATAGGGTCACCATAAAGAAGGCACTGGTGATGTCAAAGCCCTTTTGACACAAATCTTTTGAGCCAAAAGCCCTCTGAGCAGCCAACCCATCCTTCACCATCCTCCACCCAACTCATGCTCATCCCTGGCCCCAGGCTCCACCCCACACTCTCCTTCCAACCTTGATGCCCAGGCCAACCTTACTTTCTCTGGGTTACCTTTCCTGGCCATCCCAGCTCTTGTTCTTCCCTCTCCCTTGAACTCCTGCAGCACCAACACCTGTGGTTTATGTCATGTATCTTAGAACCTGAATTTTGGCAACATCGTCTTTACCATGGAGACCATTTTCAGTGATAGTATTTGGAGCCAGATAGATAGGTTCAAATTCTGGGTCTACCAGTTGATAGCTCTGTGACTATAGACAGGCTACTCACATCCTCTGTGGCTTCAATTTTCTTATCTGTAAAACGAGCATAACAATAAGTTCACAGTGTTGTTCTGAGAAACCCACGCAGTAATGTACGGAAAGTGCCCAGAGCAATGTCTGGAATCCATCCTGTGGTCAATAAATGTCAATTACTTCGTTAGCCTCAATTCTCCAACTAAGTGTTAGGCTCTAGGAGACCAGAGACCATCTCTTACACTTCTTTTTCAGCTCTCTTAGTACTCAGTTCATAGTAGAGTCTCAGTAAATTCTTGCTGATTGATTGGAAAGACGAGAAAATGAGTTTGATCTCAAGTCCAAAGGAGTCTCTTCACTGGTGTCCGGAGATGCTTCAGCCCCATCTGTTCTTTACTTATGGCTTAGTTTCCCCACCTGTATAGTAGGCCGAAGTATTTTTACACTTGGTGCTCATCCATTTGTTGCTATTCTCTGATTATGATATTTACATGGAAGTCAAATGTCAGAGACTCCATGCTCTTAGGAATTTGAATAAATATGAAAAAGGTGCTACTATTACAGCTTGTTGGGGTCAAGCTGCACATGATTTCTGTAATTTCTGGGAGTAATTTTCTTGTGGTTCTCTAAGTCTTTGCTCCTACAGCTCCCCTTGCTCTATTCTGTGCTGTCTTGGGTGCAAGTTTCAGTCCCTTCATCAGGGATATGGTTTGGCTGCACCCCAACCCAAATCTCAGCTTGAATTGTAATAATCCCCATGTGTCAAGGGTGGGGCCAGGTGGAGATAATTGAATCATGAGGCGGTTTCCCCCCTGCTGTTCTTATGGTAGCAAATAAGTCTCACGAGATCTGTTGGTTTTATACATGGGAGTCTCCCTGCACAAGCTTTCTTGCCTGCTGCCATGCAAGATGTGATTTTCTTCCTCATTCACCTTCGGCCATGATTGTGAGGCCTCCCCAGCCATGTGGAACCGTGAGCCAATTAAACCTCTTTCCTTTGTAAATCACTCAGTCTCAGGTATGTCTTCATTAGTAGCATGAGAACAGACTAATACAACCAGTTTCCACAAACAAATAAAAAAAATTTTTTTTAACCTACACCAAGAATTGTGTGGGTTTAAGTCCTCTACTGAAGATTGGAGGGTCCCAGGGAGCAAATTCCACTGTGAACCAGGCAGCTTTCATCACCTAGCAGACCCTTTCTTTCTCTTCCCGTTTCTGCACAAGCATCATCTTCCTCCTTTCTCATACAGAACCATCCAACCCACCTTGGGGGTCTCCACCTGCCTTCTAGCATTCATTAAGGTACTATCCTAAACAAATACGGTTCCTTTTCAAAGACGAATTCTAGTAGCAGTTCCTTGATTACAATATGTTTCTTTAAATATTATATTTTTCTACCTAGTAAGATATAGAAGTCCCACTTCGATTGCAAGTTCCATGAAGGTAGGCCCTGTACGTTATTCTTTAGTTGTGTCCTCCATTCCACCTGAAACAATATAGGGCAGGAGGTCACTCAATATGCACTTGATGAACTAAGCTAAATTAGAATCCACAAAAATGGATCTGGAAAAAGACTGCTATGTACCTTTTTGTTTAAAAATCACCAGAAGGAATGCAGCACCTTGGGCCTGCTGAATGGCCCAAGGCAGGAATCAAAGCAAAGAGCAGTGACCCACTTGGCTGATATGTTACAATAACAAGATGGAGCCAGGAGGCAAGTGTGTGTGCGTGCCATCAGCACGACACCTGTGCTCCCATTTTCAAACCACCATTTCCTGTGGCAGAAGCTCCAGCTCTTCCTCTCTTTGCTCAGTCATGTAGTGAGGCCTCTCTGGATGGTGATGCTGAGAAATCAGAGCTGTCCTGGGGTCCACAAGCTCCTGTCTCCTTCATTCACAAAGAAATGCTACCTGAGCATTTTTGAACCAGAGGTTTGGAATTTCCCCCTACTCCCAAGGCTCTTAGAGGCGGCTGAGCAGGCCAGTCGAGAACTCACATGCCATTTGGGAAGAGTACTTTGCTCGAGTCTCCACCCAGGGCCCTCCCACTATTGGCTGTGGTTTAAACATGGTAACTTGGCACACATCACACCTCCAAGCAAAAAGCTAGAGGGCTTTTCTTTGTCTCTGAAAGTCTGTTGTCAAAGAAACACAAAAGCGTGTCTCTCTCTCTTCTCAAGTCCCCAGATCTTATTTTTTTTTTAAGGAAGATGAAGAAGAAGACGAAAAAGAATCTGAGAAACAAATGTAGTTTACCCAGGAGATACTGCAACGTGAGTGTAACGGTGGGAGCGTGCCGGAGCTCTTTCCTGCCTTTCATGTGGTTCTGTCAGCAAGGCTCCATCTTCAAGAGATACATTCTTGTTGGTGGCAGTTTCCATTCAGAATTGGGGGTGGGGAAGGATACTCATGAACCATTTGCTAGTTTAAGGTCTGGGACCATACAAGTAAACATTTTTACAGAGCTCACAGCTTCCAGGAAAAATCACTTTCAACCTGCCTATCCCACCCAGCATCGCAGAGGTTACTGGTTGTGCTCCAATGTGATTTCTCTCACGCTTTCATGGTAACATGAGTCTTGTCTGGTTATAGGTTGCCTGGCTAGGAGAGACGTGTCTCAGCTTCCCTTGGAGTGGGTGTGGCAACATGACCAGGCTCTGAGCTGTGGGAAGTTTCCAGGTTTCTTCTTTCCACCATTGTTAGGCTCGCTAAATTGGGAAGACCCTGGAGAGAGACCTGTCTTTGTGCTTGGAACCTCTAAGTGACTCTGAAACAATGGGAACTCCCTGTTTGAAGAAATGACCTTGTTAGAAAGGGGACGGCTCCGGAGCTCACTGGGAGGTGCCAGCCTTTTCTTTCACTGAGTTAACTCAGACATGCTGAGCCAGCGTTTTGCTCATCTACTGAAAAAGATCCTCTCTGCAAGATGAGCTTCCAGGGGCATTCCTTTCTAGATTCCTTCATTCTAGCACAACCGTATCTATTTCAGAATACAGTCATTGAGGATGGCAGCAAGTCACACACTGTCCAGAGCTGACCCACATCCACTGGCTTCACATGACCTAGCCAGAGTACTCCATGGCACCCTAGGATTCAGACTTTGCGATAAAGATGCTTCATTATGATAGACATTAAAACACTGAAATGGGGATTGGAACAAAGATGAGTATGTGACCTGGACAAATGTCACTTAAAGAAAAAGATTTCAAGGAACATAGACATTTTTGCACCGTTTAACTTAAGTGAGTCCTGTCAAGAGACAGTGCTGACATCACATTGCATTCCGTCTCATCACATCATTAACCACAGGGAGATTTTCATTAATGAAAATGAAAAATGTCTTAAAATCACTGTCCTGATGACGGATGGTGAAGCAACCTCTAATAAACCCTCAGACCCCCACCCTCTCACCCCAAGGCTGGAATTTCCCTTTGAGTGCCCCAGGAAAAAAGTTTTTGTTGACTGACAGTTGCTACTTCAGCTCAGGTCCCATCATTCTGATGGATGACTGCAATAATGGCCCCCAGAAAGCAGCTCCCCTTTCTTCCCCGTCTTCTCTGCCCCAGTCTGTTCTCTATACCAGTGGATTTTCTCTTTGAAAAGCAAGACTGATGGTGACACCCCTCTATCTAAAACTCCGTATTAGTTCCTATCACCTACAAGATAATACAGAGCAAGACCCAATTGTATCTGCTCCTCCCTCTGCCTGGAATGTCTTTCATCAGCTTGGAAAATTTCTACTGATTTTTAAAACCCAGTTTATGTCACATCCTCTGGGATGCCCTCTCTAATCCCCTGAGACAGCGTTAATAATTCCCTCCTCTTTGTTGCCTTGCATATATTTCTGTTTTACGTCAGTCCCACTGTCTAATCTAGGATCATTATTTACTTATACAGCTGTCCTCTGCCTTAAGGCAAGGATCATGTCTTTTTTGTGTTTGTGTACTCGGCCCCTAGCACAATGTTGGAACATAGCAGAGACTCAGTAAATGTTTTGTCAAACTAAGTGCAGTGTTTTAAGGATTGGTAGTATTCATTATGCATTTGCAAACACAAATCAACGTCCTAAAAAAATTCTGTTTTCAGTATTTAGGCAACCTGGTATACTGGGAAGGGCAGGCCACAAATCAGGTGTGTGATCTGGCTCTGAGGCAGGGCCTGGTCCCCAATCCCTGCAGGATGGCAGGGCGGGGAGGGGGCGTCTCTACTTGTATTACATGTTGAATTGTGTTTCCCCAAATTAATACTTTCATTTCCTTAAACTACGGCCTTATTTGGAAACGGGATCTTTACAGGGTTAATAGAGTTAAACAGGTCATTAGAGTGGTGTCAGGGGCTGAATTGTGTCTCCCCACAAATTTCTATGTTGAAGCCCTGCAGGACCTCAGAATGTGACTGTATTTGAAGACAGGGTCTTTAAAGGTTATTAAATTAAAAAGAGGTCATTAGGGTGGGCCCTAATCTAACCTGACTGGTGTCCTTATAAGAAGAGGAAATGTGGACACACAAAGAGACACCAGGAAAAGGAGAGAGGAGAGAGAGACCGGGGTGTGGGCACAAAAAGGAGAGACCAGGTGTGGACACAGTGAGAAGGTGGCCATACGCAAGCTGAGGGGAGAGGCGTCAGAAGAAACTAAACCTGCCAACACCTTCATCTCGAACTTCCAGCCTCCCAAACTGGGAGAAAATTTAATTTTTGTTATTTAATCCACCCAATCTGTTGTACTTTATCATGGCAGCCCTGGCAAACTAAGAGAGGTGGCCCTAATCCAATGTGACTGGTGTCCTTAGAAGAAGGCGAAATACACAGAAATACACACAGAGGGAAGACAATGTGAAGAGGCAAGGAGAAGACAGCCATTGACAAGCCAGGGAGAGGGACCCAGGAGAGATCCTTCTCTCACGGCCTTCAGAGAAAAACGATCCTGTGGACACCTTGACTTTAGACTTCTAGCCTCTAGAGCCGAGAGCCAATACGTTTTGATTGTTTAAGCCACTCCGTCCTTTGTGCGAGTAACTGAGTCAGCGTGCGGCCCTTTGTTACAGCAACCTTAGCAAACCCGTACATGGTGGCAAGCCTCTATTTGCGTTCTTATTCACACACACACACACACACACACACACACACACACACTCAATCAAGGACTGTCGACTCTGGGAGGGACTTCGCTTGTTCGCCCTTTTCATTTTACAGAGGATGAAACAGAGACCCAAGAGAGAGAAACAGCTGGACAGTTCTCTTAACTGACAGGGCCCTTCCTGTGGTACCAGGTTTCTACTGCTTCCTGTCCCTCGCTCCTCGCAAGAACCTGCTTCCTACTCAGTAAATCGGGTTCCCACTGGTGTATATTTGGTCCTCAGAGTGGCTTAGATGGGTAAGTGCATCTTCACGTGTTTTCTCAGAACGTCCTGAGCCAAGTGCCCTTAGTGTGAGCTTCATGGCCCACCAACATTTTGGTATGCACCAATTAAATTCTTTTCAAACTACATCGAAGAGCATGACGAAAGTTCTGCCCGTTTTTGGGGATAGGCCAGGGGAAAATATTCAGTGTCCTGTCTTTGCACTCTTATAGGGCAGCTATACCCAGAGAGGGCTGTGCTGAGGTAAGGGCTACTGCCTCCTCATTTAAATTTTAAAAATACATTGTATTTTTGTAGTCTTTATAATTAAAATTACACTTTCATTATGGTTTATAAGGCATTTTAGGGGCATTATCAATACCTATAAGGCTTCCAGAATCGGACAGCCTAGCTCCATCACTTGCTCTGTGTGCGACCTTACTTAACCTTTCTATAGCTTTGTTTCCTCATCTGTGAAGTGGGATACTAATACTGGCTATATTATTTTGTTGCTGTGCGGATTAACTGAGATACCACATAACTGGCACTTAGTAAACCATAATGACCCACCAGTTGTTGTTATTTACAGATGAGGGGTTGAGGGACTTACCCTTGTAAGCAGAGAGGGCAGCATTGGCTCTAGAACTTCCGGGGCCACATTCTCTAAGCTACCCACTATGTTGCACTGCGTGCTTGTCCTGCCAGCACCTTCTAAATGACTGGGTGGGGAGAGCGCTCTGAACTGGGGATTAGCCTCTGAATGTGGTTTGTCTGCAAGGTGGGCAAGCAGCCAGACACAGCCAGTAAGTGAACAGATTGGGGACTCTGGGTATGAAATGGCTGGGGAAGAAACATAAGCAGTGGGTTAGACTCACTAAAGCACTCCCAGGTGCACACAGGATGCCAGGTGGGATTTCCCAGCAGTCTATCTGGAAATACTCCAGGGGAGTCTCTGTGACAGGTAGTGCTATGTGGAAGGGCATTACTTGGCTGAATTCCCCTGTCCCTTCATCCATGACCACCTGGGAAAGCTCTCCACATGGGCACCATGGCTACTGTGGGCAGAAGACCCATTGGAGTGATTCCTATGTACCCACAGTGGATGCAGAGAGGAGAAAGTCAGAGTGTAAGCAATGCCTTGCAGAGCAAGCACCCTGGTCCTATTGTCCCTGAACCTGCCTGAGGCAGGGACACAAGATCTATTGGTGAAAAGGGCCTGTGTTCTATCCTGTATCCAGGCGGTTAGATGGGCTTACTTATTAAGTTCTCTCTTCCTTTTGCTGACAGAATAATGACACTTTTCTTTCTAGAGAAAGAGCAGTCAGAAGATTTAGGTTTAGGGGCTAACTCCAGTATTTACAATTTTAAAAGCTTGAGGAGGGTACTTAAATGCTATGAACGTCAATTTCCTCATCTGTAAAATGAAAGTATAATAACACCTATCTGGCAAGGTTATTGTGAGGATCAAAAGAGATTATACAGTTGAGAGTGCTTTGCTAATGATAAAGCGCTATGCAACTTATCATTATTCGTCAAACTTCACAGTCCAACTCTTAGTCTCTCTTTCTGACTCCCCTGGTCCTGCTATGGGATTCATTCCCATAAACAAGTCCATTCCATGAAACAAGGCCCTTCATTATATCTTGTGCTTCACTATCGAGCAAATGTTTCGTGTCTTATCTTTACAAGGAACTGTTAGAGATCACACATAATATTTATTCACCATTTCGTATCAGGCAGGTGATCAATAAATACTTATTGATGGTGTAGAACTGCCCCAGCATTAGTAGAGCATAGACTTGGGAGCCAGGCCTCCCACCTACACCACCTCACCCAGCCAGCCTTGCAGGTTGGAGCCAAGGAAAGAGGCAGAGAAGAAGGCTGTGCCTTGGAGTCTTAGGCTCTTGGTCTGGCTGTATCATTTCCTGTCGGTTTCCTCTACTGTGAACCGGGCATAATAATGCCACCCTGGTCAACATGAGAGTGAGCTCACTAAATGCACATGGACAACTTTTGCAAACTATAAAGAATATGGAAGTATTCTTACTAAGGTGAATGCCATGGCTGGGGAGCAACTGGGCCAGGTGAAGACTGAGCCCATGCTCATTAAGGTGGCACACAGGCTGCCACCAGCGCACTCACCTGAGGGGTCTTTCCTGCATCTGAGCCATGGGACGAAGTCCTGGGAGCTGTTGCTGATGGGGTTGCTCACAGTGCAGACGTAGATATTTTTAGCATGCTGGGGTCCGAGGGTGAGGGACAGGAGGTGGGAGCTGTTGGCTGGGCTCAGTGGATGGGTGCCCGCCTTCTCACTCCAGCTGTAAGCCACATGGTCCCCCTTCTTCACTGTGCAGCCCAGTATCAAGGTGCAGGTCCCGTTCTCCTGGGTCTGGTTTAACACTTTAATTTCTGGAGTGGAGACCTGCTCTGTCAGGAGTAGGAGGAAGGGAGCCATCACTGAAATGAACCCCTGGGAATTCTCACTTGACCTTTTTGTTAGGACAAAGTACAGACTAATGGCATTCTCCCTCTCCCTCAGTGTGATTTATTTCTAGTGGGGACTCTATTGCTTCACACTGTTCTTCATGGCCCACTACACCCTTTCTAAGATGACCTTGGGATAAAATAGAAAAGAAGAGTTTGCTTTTTAGGCCCCTTCTACCAATACCGTTAGGGCTTCATTCGCCCTTACTGATGTTCTTGACCTAGGTTGCTATTCTCCTGTCTCCTATCAGTGGAGTTGCTGTCAACTAATCCACTATGGCTTTTAATTGGCTTATGTTTTTACTTCCCAGACCTAAAAGAATGATTTTTAGTGGTGGGATTTCATCTATAGTGATGTGTGTGGGAGGGTGTGTGTGTGTGTGTATGCACGTGTGTGTGCATGTGCGCGTGCAAACACATGCCTGTGCATGGGTGAGTGGGTGGGTGTGTAGCAAGTGCTTTTGTGTGTCTGAGATAGAGATAGGTCCTCAATGATAGCCATAGACCCCATCAGTCTATCCCACTCTAAGGCCACGAAATAGGCCGGCTAAAAGGTAAAATCTTGCTTATTTAGCAACTATTATAGGACAAGCGCAGTGCTCATTTATCATCTTTTTAAATCTTCTCAACAATTATAACTCTAGTTATAATTATTCCCATTTCATAGATGAGAAAGCCAAGTCCCAGGGAGGTGGAATGTCTTACATCTCCCAGCTTCTAAGTGGCCAGATGAAGATCTGAACCTAGAACTGTCTTACTGCAAAAGCCAAACTCTTCCTTTGGCTTGATGCCATGGTTGCAGAGGCCACATTTTCCAAAGTAAGAATTTGATCACAGATGTGACAAAAACAGGAAACTAGGAACAAAAGGATGGAATGTGTGGCATCCACACTGTTTTGGAAAATGCATCCTGTGCAGCCTCCATGCTCATGGCAATCCTGCCCCGGAGTCACTGTTGCAGTGACTCTCAGGTGTCTAGGGGAATTCTGCAGGGACTGTTTGAAGGAAGGAAATGCCAGGGCGAGGGAGGGCGTGTGAAAGTATTACTGTCTTCCCTCTAGATATTTGAGAATTTCAAACAAATGCTAGGTAGGCGGGAATTCCTGTCCTATCCCCAGAGATAAGGATGTCATTTTGAAGAAACAGAAAAGCCCCACATGGCTATCAGGACCCCTGGGAATTCAGATGAGCCTCTGGGTCTAAGAGACACAATCCCTGAGTGCACTCAAGAGGAAGTGGAAGTTAAAGAGGCCCAAAAAAACCACTGGCCTTGGATTCAGGTGGACCTGGTTCCTAGTTTAAGTACAGCAACTAAGAGACTTTATAACCAAAGCCTTTGTTTAAATGTGAAAAGGCACTCCTTCCACCAGGTAGGTGTGATCTGGTGTGGGAATGCAGGGCTTAGCAAGTGGCATGTGGGCTGGATTTCAGCCTTCTTTATCCAGAACCCCAGTGCAGTGAAACACCCACACAAATGTGTGTAAATGTACTAACCGCTTCTGGCTAGCTTTCAGTGTCTTCGTGTATGAGAGAGGCTGGGTTTCATCTGTGGTATTCAATTTTTTTAATCAGAAAAAAAAAATCCTATTTTCAAATAAAATCTTATTTGCAAACCAAGATTCTTGAAGATATAGGCCCCCCAGCCCACAGGGAGCTGGCCTCCTTTTCTTTGGGAAATGGGAGTAAGAGTAACTAATGCTTAATCAGCTACCATCAATGTACAATTTGGAAAAAAAAAAGTCAACCTTTAAAACATCTTCCAAGCAACAGGTTTAAATACCCTTGAATTAGAAGATCATTCAAGTTACTTCCAATTCTGAATACACTTTGCTTTTGAGAGAGACCTAAATCCTTGGTCAAAGGAGCACTTTGCCCTTCTAGTGTGGACTGGGGAAGCTGCCATTATTACCATAAAGCTTCAAATGCAGGCAGAAGCGCTGAACTGAAATATTTTTCTCCAGGGTCATAAAATACCACCCCTCATCCTTCTTCGTGCTTTCCCGGATAGCCAGGCTCAGGTTCTCCAGATGAAACCCGTAGCGGTCTTTTAGGTAACGTGGAGGGCCTGCTTCGGATGGATCAAGAGACACTATTTTGTTCTCGACACCGTTCTCCAGTGATTTTGCCATTGTGACGACAATGTGGATGCTTTTGTTCATGCTTGTATTTATCCTTTCATGCGTCAGGGGCAGCAGCACATCACTTCCCAACTGCTGGACGATCTTTGGGCAGTTCATCATGCGCCCACCTGTGGGAAGGAGAAGAGAGTCCCTTATTATTAAGGCCTTTAGAAAACATCGTGTCTGTGGATCAGGAAGGACAGGCTGGAGGCTCTTCCTCTTCCTCTTGGGCTATCCCTGGGGTTGCCAAGTCCTTTGTGGTCTGTAAGGACTGCCAGGAGGTTCCCCACTATATTCTCAATATTTCAAAACTCTCCATAGAAATCTTAAAATTACTTAGGATAGAGTTGTATAGACTAACTAGAGCACTGGGTCTTTATCAACTCAGATTTATGGTTCTGGCATCTAAAAAGCACAGAGAAGTTAAATGGCTTCCCTAACTAGTAAGTGGGAGAGTCAGGACTAGAATCCAGGTCTGTTAATTCCTCTACCAGGGTTTTTTCCACCATTGAATATATAGGATGAAGAATGGAGAGCAAAGGAAAGTGATTCTGAGCTCATGGCCCCAGGAACCATTTCAGGTCATGAGAAAAACAAAAAAATCCAAGGAATGTGGAGTCAGGAAGGGGAAAGCCCATGTTCAAGCTGTGGAATCCTCTCTCTACAAAACACCCTGAGATCGTTAATAATGTCGACAGTGAGCTTTTTCAAAAAAGCTGAGCCAACAACAAGGTTAAAAAAAAAAAACCAAAAAACCAAGAGCCTTTCAAACCACTGTCAGGGATCCTGCTGCTGATTATTTAACACCTCCTCTCTCCTGAAACCCACAATCTGCCTTCCCCCTCCTCTCTTAGGTGACAACTTTGCTTTTTGTTTCACTGAAAAATAAAACAGAAGAAACAAAAAGAGAACTTCCCTTTATTACCACCACTGATTCAACCCACCTCCTTGGATGGATGGCCTGCATTCCCACTTAAGGCCAGCCTCTTCCTCCATGGAGCACCCACCTACTTCAAGGCTTTGTTTTAGCACTTGCCTCTGTCCCCCGTGTTGTCAGCTTTTTTACTACGTTATTTCCATCAATACACAACATATTAACTTATAGTTTCCTTTATATTAAAAATCTCTCCCCTGATCCCAGGTCCATCCCCAGCTACCTCTCCATTACTCTGTTTTCCTTTACAGCAAAGTGCTTTAATGTGTGTTTATAATTTCTTTTCCTATGTCCAGACCCATTTTTTGTTGGACCCACTATAAACAGGTGTTCTTCCCGACTGCTCACTGGAACCACTTTTGTCAAGGTCACTGTCTACTCCACTAAGCCAAGTCAAAGTTCTTATCTTACTTGCTTTCTCAGGGGTACTTGACATAGTTCATCCATTCCTTCTTGAAACGCTGTCTTCATTTCGCTCGGGAAACACCACACTCTCCCGGTTTTTCTCCTATCCCATAGGCTGCCTCTGCTCAGTCTTCTTGGCAGGAACCTTCTGCTCTTCCGGAACTCTAAATACTGGAGCATCCCATTACTCAGAGTTCTCATCCTCATCCACACTCATCCAGTTTCTCACCCAGTTTCACAGTCTGACATATTTGTGGGATGCTACCGACGTATATCTCCCAACCAAACCCTTCACTGTACTCCCAACTGCCTACACAAGACAGGACTTGGAGGTCCAAAGGGCATTTCCAACTTAGCAAACAAACTCTTGGTTCCAAAACACCTTCTGCAAACATTGTAATTTAGCCAGTTTCTCAGGACAAAACACTGGAAACATCCTTGACTCCTTTCTTTCTCGCATGCTCCACACTCATTTTAACAGCAAATCCTCCTGGCTCTGACTTCAAAATATGTCTGCTACCTGAGCCCTTCACACCTCCTGCATTTCCACCACCATCATCCCAGGCCTGGGTACTGCCATCTTCTTCCAGCTGATCTCCCTGCATTCGTACGATGAATAGGGTAATCTTTTAAAACCTAAAAGAAAAGATTGTCCTATTCTGTCTCTCTCCTGCTTTTACATTTCTATGGCTTTCTGGCACCAATAGAATAAAACCATATTTTATTGATATGGCTTCAAAGGCCCTGCAGACCCAGTCCCTGGCACTGTTCCAACTCCGCTTCCTGCCGTCCTCTTTGCTCACTGCGCTATGGCCACACGGGATCCTGGCTGTTTCTTAAGCCCACCAAGAACATTCCTATCTCAGAGCTTTTGGTTTGGTGTTCCTCTCTCTGGATAATCTCTTCTCTCTCTCTCTTTTTTTTTTTTTTTTTGAGACAGACTCTCACTCTGTTGCCCAGGCTGGAGTGCAGTGGCATGATCTCGGCTCACTGCAACCTCTGCCTCCTGGGTTCAAGCAATTCTCCTGCCTCAGCCTCCCGCGTAGCTGGATTACAGGCGCCTGCCATCATGCCCCGTTAATTTTTGTATTTTTAGTAGAGATGGGGTTTCACCATCTTCACCAGGCTGGTCTTGAACTCCTGACCTCGTCATCCACCTGCCTTGGCCTCCCAAAGTGCTGGGATTACAGGTGTGAGCCACCGCACCAGGCCAATAGCTCATTCTTTCACTTTATTTTAGGTATCTGCTTAAAACAGTATCTCCTCTGAGAGTCCTCCTCTGACCATCTATCTAAAATAGCTTTCTGTTTATTTCTGCACTACCACTGCCTTATATTATATATTTGTTTGCTTTATTTTTGTCTCTCCCACTAGAATTGCAAATGCCTCAGGAGGAAAAACTTCATTTTGTTCACTATTTTGACCCCAGGACCTACCAACAGGTGCCATGTGCTTGGCACATAGGAGGCGTTTAATAAACATCTGTTCAATTTATGAATGCTGAAAACCATCTTACCTGACCAAAGCCTCTTATTCAGCTTTGTCTAACATATATATATATATATATATATATATATATATATATATATATGTATATGTGTGTATGTATATATATAATCATAAGCTAGTGTTCATAAAAGAAGGAGCCCATGACTCAAAGAGAGCATAGATTGTACTAGTTGATAAGAAAGTCAGAAGAGTAAAATAGAACCATCAGCTTAAGTAATGCAGCTACCTAGAAGAGACTCTTTGACAACTGACTTGTGGCTAAGATGAGCTGTTGGAAAATTGGACACATTGGCCAATTCTCATTACCAAAATACCCTGAAATCCCAACATCGTTCAGTAAAGAGCTCAGCTAACAGTAGATTGAAGATTCAGTGACTGGGGAAGAAGAAAAAGCAATCTACCTGGGCTAAAATCAGGATTCGAGTGGTTGAAATTCATAATTGTTAAGGAAAAATGAGAAAGGCAATTAGGCATTTGTTTTTTAAAATATTGCTAATACATTAACCTTAAAACAGAGTGCTCTCCCCTGCTGCTTGATGAGATGAGGAACAGTATAGTTATTGTGGTGGCGGTTGTTTTTACATTAATAAATTGGGAAGCATGTTGGATTTTCTTCCAGCCACACTTACAGATGCCTGAATGTCTAGATAATGTGACCCCTTTGGTGGCCACATACCTGAAGTGTAGGCATAGTACCTAAGAGAGTAACCTCTTGAATCCTGAACCTAAACTTCTATGTATAAAGAAATGCGAAAAAATTTAGAGCCATATGTGAAAGTATGAGTTTCCAAACTTCTGTATAAAAAGTTGTGTAGATGAGCATATGTATATTTTTCTGTGAGCACATCCATAAATGCCACCTCTTAAAGAGATCTAAGATTCAAAACAAGATTAAGAATTGGTGGCATAGTGTTGATTTTTAAGGCCAACTTTGATAGGGAGAAAAAAAAGAATAAAGATTCCCATTTTCAGACCATAACCCATCACCACCACTCCCCACAATGGGTCCCATGCACCCTTTCCCACCTGACCCTGCAGACTCTTTGCACCCTGGTTGCTTTCAGAACTTGGAGTTGGTGGGGGGAGGAGAAAGAGGGATATAAGAGAGGTAGGGAATAACCAAAAAAATCAAAGACAAAATAAAAGAAAGAAAACAGGAGAAAGAGGAAAAGGGAGGGGCAGATGAGAGAGGCTGAGTGGTTTATGCATACTCAGTCATGAGGAGTGAAACCAAAAATTTTTCAGGAAGAGACCCTTGCACCCCATAACCCACATCAAGAATGATGACGCAACGCCTGAGTGTGTGAGTGTCGGGGTCTGGAGGGAGTACTTGAGATCACCCTCACCTAAGCATACGTGGAAAAATAAGTGGGGGCTTTAAAGTGGTTCATAAAACCCCTCAAGTGGCGTCCCTGCTCCTGAAACATCCTGCCGCCTGATGAGTGTTTTCCAGTGTGTCTGTGATTCAGTCAGCCCTTGTTTACTAAGAGAGTCTGGGAGGAAACGTGTAGCTGTTAACACCAACTCACTTTCCTTCATGGGTGATTCTACTTCGAAAAGTGAGTGATTCACATGGGCCTATGGAATTTGACCAAAAATTATTAATAGTAGGATTTAGCCAACCCTTTCACAAGATGGGCTTCTACCTAATGGTAACCCTTTTTATTTTATTGTATTACATTTTTTGCCGAGCCCTGATACTTTCACAGGTGCTTTTAGCACCTTGCTACAGCATTCTTTCAGGTAGAGAAGGAACAGAACTCATGGGCTCCACAGTTCTTTTAGTAAGTTTTGGCTCAGAAAGAAAAGACAACTTGTCTGGGTTTGCGTTTTAAACTGTATCCCCATCAGTCAAAGTCCTATTTTTATTCTTTGACACTGCTGGTTCTATCTTAGACTATTAGCATGTACCTTCCCTAGACTTAGACTCTATTACCACCCTTTACTTGCCTAGCTAACAACTTCCATCCTGCTGGTCTCCATTTTGACATCTCTTTCATAGGAAAGACTTTCCTGACTCCTGGCTTAGGTTGGGTTTTCCTGCCACAGGCTTCCAATGGACAACGAATGCACTCCTTCATATCACTCACCACATGTTCAACTCTGGTTCAATGCCCGTAATCCCTTACTCTTAAAAGCTTCCAACAGTAGGGACTGTGTCTGTTTTATTCACTGCAGTATCCCTAACAGCCACCTGGGACATAGTTGGAGCTCAGTAAATTCTTGTTGCCCAAGTGAATTAATAAAACGGAATGGGATGAATGAATGAATGAATGAGCTAATGACAACACAGAGTCCAAGTTCTTCTCACTCCAAAATCAGAATGTACTCTGATTTGCCTTTAGAACATCCCTAAGAGGTATGTTACGGAGGAAAGTGGTGGGGACCCTTTTCCCCACTTGCCAGCTGAGGACATGGAAGTGCCTTAAATATGAACTCTAGGCTTCAGGTACAGCGGACCACTTGTCATTCCCCCGAACACTTGAAACACTTTACCTCTGCATGTGCAGATTTGGAATAAAATCATTAAAAATGAATATTAAAAATTTAGCCCCAAATAAATAGGTTGGATAGGTTGGATTTTTATGGAATACTCCTTCTCAATCTGCACATGAGATATTCTAGATTAGAGTCAATTTTCTTATTAAATGACTCACAGTAAAGAGTAAATGCTTTGGCCTCCCTTCCTCCTAGGATGATGTGATGAAAATCAAGGTCAATTGTTCTATGTGAGTAACCAGACACTCCATAGGCAAGAAACAAGCACAAATTATTTTCCCTACCTATAAAGGTGAAGGATGCGGCTATCCCCACTCCCCTTCCTAAAGGTCTTCTCCTTACTCCAACACTTTGGTGGGTAAATAAATCTCCCAGGAGCCAGACAGTCCCTGACATGTCTTAGCTTTTACGGCAAGTCCTGGGACTCGTCTCCAGGTCCTGGGGCGCGTTACCTCTTGCATATTGCATAATGATGGCACAAGTTTATGCTGTCCTGCTTAGGAGATAGTGACACCTTGGGCACTTAACCTAGGGACCTTGTTCAGGATGTAACCATTTTGTCCTCTTGGGAAAAGTTTTATTATTCATTTGGATCAGAGCAATTACTTATACAAATGTCTACAGATTTAATTATCATGGTATGAAAAAAGCATCAGGAAGCTAGTATTCTTCACCAGGACACTGAAAGGTCCAGATAAGTTTTATTTCCCTACCCTCTTTATCTTTAAGCCTTGATTTATTCTTTGCCATGTTAAAAATTGATACATAATAGATATACATATTTTCAGGGTACATGTGCTGTGATACACCCATATGAAGTGTAAAGATCAAATCAGGGTAATTGGGATATGTATCACCTTGAGTATTTCTCTTTTCTTTATGCTAAGAACATGTGAATTATTCTCTTTCAGCTACTTTGGTATGTACAATAGATGATTGTTAACTATAGTCACCCTACCAATTTATCAAACACGAAGACCTATACATTTGGAAAGACACACAAGAAACTGGCTACAGTGGTTGCCTCCAGTATGAGGTATGGAAGGGAGATTAGTCTTCACTAAATACTCGTTTGTACTGTTGAAGTTTCATAGACATGACATGTTTTATGGATGTGATAATCAATAAACAAGCTAGTTAACAAAATTTAAATGAACATTGGCGTGATGAGAAAAAGTTTTAATTTTCCAAATTCCAGGTCAAATACTTCCTATCTGCCCTCTACATGCTTCTTTGATTTTTATCAGTCTCTCACCTTTTGAAATTTTCTATACTTCAGTTTATTTCAATTCAATTCCATTCAACTCATATGCTTCAATTATAGCTCACACATGCTAATCTTTACCATGGGACCTGGATACAAATTTTAGCATTCCCCCTACCCCTGCTTTCCAAACATAGGCTTGTCCAGTTTCACTCATTGAAGCCTCTGGAATCAGACAACTATGTGAGCACAGAGAAACTGCTAAACTACTCTGTGCCCTTTCCTCATTTATAAAGTTGTCATGGTATCAATAATACACACGTATCATATAGGGTTGGTGTGAAAATGAAATGACTGACACACCGAAAACATTTAGAACAGTGCCTGGTATAGAGCAAGTATGCAGTATATACTGATATTATTCACGCAACAAACATTTGTGGACAGGCTCTCGGTACAGACACAGTGTCAGGTGCTGGGCAGTAGCTGTGGTTAATTTTGTTTTCCTCTCACCTTGCACCTTTGCACAATGGCTGCCACATCATGTGTCCTTAATAGTTGCTGAATGGGATCATTCAAAATCAATCTATGGATAAAACCAATTAGCCCTGATACTCTGATTTCCAGCCCAGTGCTGGAGACAGTGAAGCTGACAGCATCGCATCACAATATTAACGTTTTAGAGAAATAGAAGTGCCTAGATTGACATCTGGGGATAGAATGGGTCACTAAGCACACAAGGTTAGGCCAAGTCTAGAACCCACGCACTTGTCCCTCACCTTCCCCCCAGAGTGTGGGAAGGAGGTGCAGAGGACCTGCATGGAGGAATAAAAAAACTCATGGAGGTAAGATCATCAGTAATAAAAAATGTACCACCCTGATGGGGGATATTGATGAAGCGGGGGGCTATGCATGCATGGGGCAGAGGGTATATGGGAAATCTCTGTTCTTTTTGCCCAATTTTTCTGTGAACCTAAAACTGCTCTAAAAAATAAAGTCTATCAAAAAAAATCTCATTGGGGAAAATGAAAAATTTACTTAGGAAATGAACATGTGGACTTTTTGATTTTTACAATGCTGACTGGGAATTAGAAGTCGAGCTGAGTGGAAATGAGAATGGAAGTGGGTGCCGGTTTTACAAGAATCAAGCTTCTTGCTTGGGCAAACCTGTCATGACTAACCTGCCCCACTTGCAAAGCATTTCTGTCTGGGTTTTATTGGGGTTTCACAAAAGGGTGGGCATTTAAAAATAAAAACACTGAAAAAAATGTGTGACTATTTCAGAGAAGAAAACATGCCGCCTCCGATTGATAGACTTGCCTTGTGGGGCTAGACTGCTTCTCATTGACCTCCAACGCTTCAACAGGAGTAGTTATCGGTCAGCAGTGCCTAAGATGCTATGGGCAAGGTGGTCCAAGAGGCTAGCAAGCACAGAGATGGAAAAGTCCAGCTCACAGTTCAGCACCATCGCTCCTAACAGTCACCAAGAAGTGCCCAAAAATGGTGCAGTCACAAATTGGGTGCAACAAGGGAGAGTTGGCTTTCCGTGTGACCACTTAAAGTGGCTGGATTTGGTTTCTGAGCCCTGAGCCCAGTTCCTCCTCTCCTAGACCTTGGAAGGTACGAGTCATAGGTCTGCAGATTCCAGAAGAAAGTGGGCTGAGCAAGTCCTGTTCATTAGGCTGTCTGGTAAAAGACACATCCCTGGCATATCTCAGGGCTCTTCCTGGAAAAGTCTATATTGGATTTGTGGTCATGAAAATCCCAAACTTAAAACACCCTAGACCTCAGGATTTCCCCCCTGTCCGTAATGCCGTCTCTTCTACTCCAGGCTACCTCCCACAGTCTAAACAAACAAACAGAAGGAGATTCTCACCCCACTCACACAGGCAGCCCAAAGTCCACTTCTTGCTTGGCTTTTTCCTTCTCAAATTCCTTTTGTCATATCCCTGATACTTCTAAACAGAAAGCAATAGTCTGCCTTGGGAAGAAGACAGCCAGAAAGACAGGAGCAGAGCCCAGATCCAAAAGTAGCTCTCGCCTGGCCTTCTGGCTGGAACTACTGTCTGAGGGTTCCCAATTTGCATTTCCCACATACCGTAACCAGCCCTAGGCTCCAGAAATCCCAGCTTCTCCCCACTTGCTGTCTTGGACCTTCTCTTCCAAGAAAGTAGTCACGAGTATGACCACACTGTGGCCACTGCCTGTTCTCAGCCAAAGACTTGGAGTTTTCACTTCTACTGTCTCTTCCCACTCTAGCCAAAGCTTTCTGTTGACCCATGCTGCTGCTTTGTCGGCCTGCGTGTGCACAGATTTCCTCCTAGGTCAGGGATGTAGGGCAAATCATCTCCCAGAGCTCAGTGCATCCAGCTCAGTCTCGCTAGGCTGGGTCTTTGCCAGAAGGATGACCATGCAAAACCAACCACTCAACCAGGACTTCTACCAGAGCCTGTCACCCTAAAACTGCTCAGAAAAGTGACTGGAGCCTTTGGCATAGAGCTCCTCATTTCTTTGGAAACTGGTGAGGCTGAGGGTTAGAAACCCAAGGGCCCAGGAACTTATACTGTTCCTTCCTCTTTGAAACAGGCAGTTGAAACTCAGAGCCAGTCCCTAACGTAGAGGTGAGGAAGCACAATCCCCAGCCCTGCACCTTCTCTCCATCAACAAAGATTCGCTGATTCCTGGCAGCTAACACGGGACTCAAAACCTCAGGCAGATGAACACTCACCTGTTCCGTAGCTTGGCTCAAAAGCCAGGGAGAGAAATAGCAGGAAGGTCAAGGAGAAGAGTCCCTTGGGATCCATCAGCCAGTGAGGAGAAAAAAGGGGTCCTGGCCAGAGCCTGACAGCTGCTGACAGACGCCAGGCAGAAGTGAGCTTTGTGTCATGCAGTGCGCCTCTACTGTCTAATTTATGTATCAGGAACCAGCAGGTTCCTGAACCGCTTCCTGTATCACTGGGACTTTTTCTGTGTGTCTTGAGGATTGCTCATCTCCCATGAGGCTTTAAATCACTTTTTTTGTTCTCAAGAAGCATGCTTCTCAAGAAGCCAAGCACTTAGCCTGTGGGAGTCAGGAAAGGAGCGGTATAGTCACATCGGTCATACCCCGGCTTTGGGCAGAAAGAGGCACCCCTCCTTCTTTCCTTAGCTGTCTCCAGGAACCAGATGTCACAGATTCTCTGAGCAGTTCTCTACTGTAAGTCTTCTCGGATTGCAAAGAAAAGATGTTTCATTGGATCTCTCCTCAAATTTGGCAGTTCACAGCTGAACTTAGATGACTGCATTGTGATGAGCTCATAGACCTCTTCTGTTTTATTTTGTAATTTCAGATAACACCTCAACGTGCAGTCTGGTGCTGGTGTCACTGTCACAGAGAGATGGGATGGGCAAGTGCAGGTCACTTGGACAAAACCCTGTGACCCCGGTGAATGCAGCGTGGCATAATTTAGTGGCTCATGCTCCTGGTTTGTCTTCTTCCGTGTGTGTGGATTCCCTCCCAGGGCTGGGATGTAGGACAAATCTTCTCCCACAGCTCCATCCCTCCAGTTCAGTCTCCTTGTTGTTGTTGTTGTTTTTTCTCTAATTTTTAACTTTTGTGGGTACATAGCAGGTATACATATGTACGGGGTATATAAGACATGTCGACAGAGGCATGCAATGTGTAATAATCACACAGGGTAAAAGGGGTATCCATCACCTCAAACATTTATCCTTAGTGTTACAAACAATGCAATTATATTTTTAGTTATTTTTAAACGTGCAATTATTATTGACTATAGTCACACTGTTGTGTTATCAAATACTAGTTCTTATGTATTCTTGCTGTTTTTTGTACCCAATAACTATCCTCACTTCTTTCCCAGCCCTTACTACCCTTCAGCCTCTGGTAACCATCCCTCTACTCCCTATGCCCGTGAGTTCAATCATTTTAATTTTTAGCTAAGTGAGAACATGTAAAGTTTGTCTGTCTGTGCCTGGCTCATTTCACTTACCATAATGATCTTCAGTTCCATCCATGTAGTTGCAGATGACAGGATCTCATTCTTTTGTAGCTGAATAGTACTCCATTGTGTATATGTACCACGTTTTCTTTATCCATTCATCTTGGCTATTGTGAATAGCACTGTAATAAACATGGGAGTGCAGACATCTCTTCTCTATACTGATTTCTTCTCTTTTAGGTATATACCTAGCAGTGAGATTGTGAGTCATATGGTAGCTCTATTTTTAGTTTTTTGAGGCACTCCAAACCATTCTCCACAGTGGTTATACTAATTTATATTCCCACCAACAGTGTTCGGGGGTTCCCTTTACTCCATATCCTTGTCAACATTTGTTATTGCCTGTCTTTTAGAGAAAAGCCATTTTAATTTAACTGGGGCTGTGTTGTGTTCTGAGAGTTGCCTTTATTTTGGAGTTTGTGTCTAACTTTTCATGAGGAGAAGGAACTAGTACTGGCAGATGGAAGAGACTGTCCTCTTTCATGAGTTAAGCTATACGAATGGGACACTGGAAGTGTAACCAGTGCTCACAGGGAGAATTGGAGGGGTAGGGAAGTTTTTAGAGTCCATTGTTAACAGGTTACAGGCACTCTCTGATGGGCCTCCCCATGGATTCAGGTAATGAAAGTAGGTGAGATATGTGAACTTGCTCTTTATCCTCACTGTTTTCTTCCTTCCTTTCCCCAGAACTCAACTGTCCTCCTCACAACTCTTCCCAGTGGTGGTGTGTGCTCAAGCCAGCATGTACAAACTCATAAAACTGTTAAACTTTCAAGAATCTGGATGGGCACAGTGGCACGCCTATAACCCTGCCACTTTTGGAGGCCTAGGTGGGAGGAACCTTTGAGGCCAAGGGTTTGAAAATAGACTGGGCAATATAGCAAGACATCATGTCTACAAAAAAAATGTTTTAATAAAAATAAAAAATAGATTTTCAGGAATCTTATGAGGTGCGTGATGAACATGGCCATTATTAAACATATAAAATTAAATTATATAAACTTACAATTAAGCTAGGCATGGTGGTACATGCCTGTAGTCGCATCTACTTGGGAAGCTGAAGCATGAGGAGCACTTGAGCCCAAGAGTTTGAGGCTGTTGCTTCTTTATAGCAGTGTGAGAACAGACTCTCATGATCATGCATATCGATGTGGCTTGGCCTTGTGTCCCCACCCAAATCTTATCTCAAATTGTAATCCCCATAATCTCCAAGTGTCAAGAAAGGGACCAAGTGGCAGGTGATTGGATCATGGGGGCAGCTTCCCCTCCATGCTGTTCTTGTGATAGTGAGTGAGTTCTCACAAGATCTGATGGTTTTATAAGGCAGTGTTTTCTGCTCTTGCCTGCACTTCTCTATCCTACTGTGATGTGAAGGAGATCCTTGCTTCCCCTTTGCCTTCCACCATGATTGTAAGTTTCCTGAGGTCTCCTTGGCAGTGGGAAACTGTGAGTCAATTAAACATTTTCCTCTATAAATTACCCAGTCTTGAGTAGTATTTTTATAGCAGTGTAAGAATGGACTAATACGCCTGTGAATAGCCACTGCATTCCAGCCTGGGCAACAGAGCAAGACCCTGCCTTTAAAAAAACTTTATAATTAAATAAATTATATTAAAAACAGAGGGAATAAAATCTCAAAGCTCATGGCATCCTAATTATTTTATGACATTACTGATATCTATGTTCTTGAGGTAATCGACATCTTTTATATCTCTACAGTGGAAAAAAAATACTGGATTATGGGTGCTTCTGGACCTTTCTTCCTCACTCTGCATTCAATGGTATAATGCTGGGAGCTTGAAACTGGCCATGGTGAGAGTTTATACCATGGAAATCAGCAAGCATTATAAATCAGAACTTGATTGTTTTGTTGACTGTAGATGTAAGAAAGTAATAGAGAAAACATAGTGATGCAGAGTAAACTTCAATGTGTGCCATGGCTGTGGCCCTTACATAGGGAATAGCATTAAAAACTGAGGAAATATTTTTCCAATATTCATAAACTATCATCTGATTCAGCAAAATGTCACTAGTGTCACTGATGAGCAAGTGATGTTCCAACATATATTTTGTCGTTTCACGGTTCTTTAACTTGAAAAAAAGACACTAACCAACATTCATGTTAGAACTACATTCTTTCGTCGATTGTAACCATAATTTGGCTGCGGTTATGAATTAGGCCAATATGAAAGCAAGCAGCCTGTGAGAATCTGTGACTATATGGAGTTTACAATAAAAGGCATTGTACATTTTATTAAAATATACATTGTATTTTATAAATTGTATGTTATACATTTTCATATAAGCAACATTCATAACACTCTCATTTACATATATGCATACATTCTTTCTCAGAGATCTGGTTGTTAATCATTTACCAACACACCACTGTTACAATAACTGAGAATCCAAATGGTGGAGTGAATGGCATAATGTCTACATATTTATAAAATATCAGTCAAAATAACTAAATGATGTGAGGATACTGGGATCGTTGGGATATTGGGAAACCAGTGATCCAGGTCTGATTTCATGACTGGTGTTCTCTCCTCAAGCCATACAGCTCCTGGAATGCCTGCTCTATCTATTCATGTCAAACCGTTCTCTCTCAGCCACTTATTCTCTTGTTTACTTTGCTCTTCCTCTCATTTCCAGAAGTAGGACTTCTCCAGCTTCGCCATGAGGTATCTCCACTCTGATCTCCTGGATCCCCTCTGCACAGATACACTGAGCTAATGTTAGGCACTATCTGAAGAATTTTCCTGTTTGGTGCTGTCTAGAACCCAATAAAAACATACATTGAATGAGGGTCAGAAATGGTTTAGATGAAGGGTCTCAGGTTCTAAAGTGGATTCTATAGAGTCCTCCCTGCCCCCAAATTCTTCTTCACCTGGAACGTCAGAATGTGGCCTTATTTGGAATAGGGCTCTTTCACATATAATTAAGGTAAGGATTGAGATGAGATTATATTGGGTGAATTAGGGTAATCCCCAAATTCAATGAGAGTAGTGCATCTTTATAAGAAATAGAAAAAGGACACACAGAGACACAATGAAAACGGCCATGTGAAAAGACAGAGCAGAGACTAGAGCTGTGCAGCCACAATCCAAGGAGCACCAGAGACCACCAGATGCTGGCAGAGGCACAGAAAGATTCTCCCCTGGAGCTTTCAGAAGGAGCTTGGCCCTGCCAATATCTTAATTTCAGACCTTGGGCCTCCAGAATGATGAGAGAATGAATTTCTGTTGTTTTAAGTCAATAAGTTTGTGGTAATGTGTTACAATAGCCACAGGAAACTAATACAGGACCTGAGAGGCAATATAACTAACCAGAGATCTGCAGTTAGTACATCTGATATACCAAGCTGCTTCCTTCAACTATTAAGAGCAGATGTCAACAGACCACAGATAAAGCCACTTTCAAAAGCCTTCACATTCACGACCTAATTTATCCTCCTAACAGCCCTATGGAGGAGCTGGTGGCATTTGTAAGGCAGAGTCTGGACCAAACTTGGAAATCCTGACTCTGATCAAGAGCTCTTTCCTTTTTCCTGGTGAGTATTTATCACCATGAATACTCAAGAGGGTAAGGAGGAAGGAAATCTTGCTAATTGAACTACCTGGATACCTGAGGTTTCCACATGTGTTATTTAGTCTTTGTAGCAGTAAGAAGCAGGAATAATTATCCCCATTTTACAAATTGAAGTACAGTGCTGCTAAATAACTTGCTCAATGGCTCAGAACCAAAAACAAAACAAAAAAATTCAGGAGTTGGATTCAAACCCTGAATTATCCGACTCCAGAGTCTGTCCTCTGTCCATTCACCATACCACTTGCATTATACTAAGCAAGAACCTTAGCCAGCCAGTCTTCAGGCTCATGTTGGCCAATGGTTCATTATCCATGAAACACTCCTTCTGGCACAGACCACAGTGTGGGCAGTTGGAGAATCCTGGGGAGCGCTATTTCCCATCCTAACCTCCTGTGTCTGTGGCTCAGCACCACTCCCTTCCCATTGGCAATGCAGACCCCCACCCTGAGAGTGAAGAGGACTACATTTCTGTGGAAAATAGCCTTCCCCAAACAACCTCATGTGGGTTATGCAACGAAGCCATCTCCTACCTCTTAAACTGTTAAATGTGTCCCTAAGACTTGCCACTCTCTCTCGACACTATGGCTAGGAGTGCCGAAGTCGCCTGCCTGACCGTGTCTGGGCTGGACTGCACCTGAGCATCTTGACTTCCCAGCCAATGGTCATTATCATCACAGCCTCTGACCAGAGTTCCCTATAGCATGAGCTGACCCCACAGAGAAGGGCCACTAAGGCCAGATCACCTGGCCACATGGAGCTCATGATGAGCACATTTATCTGGAAGAGTTAAAACAAACAAACAAACAAAAAACAAAAAACCCCTGCAAGACCAAAATGAAAATACAGAATTCCCCCAAACTCTGAAACCTCTCCTAAGAGACCTGATTGAAGAGTCTAAAACTGACCTGGGGAAAGCACTGGGAAAAAACACCCTGGGGTCCACCCTGCTGGGTGAGATGAGGAAGCTTACAGGGCAGATGGCTGATATAGAGGCTGAGCAGACTAGTCAACCAGATAGCCCTGTTGTGGGGCTGTGGCTGCCAGGGTTGAGGGGAGAGTGGAGAGAAAACTGGGCTTTGAAGCAGCTCTAGCCCAGATCCAAGTCCAGGCCCTACCCAGCTCCTTCATGCTCAGTGTTCATGCCTGCCATTAGCTCCCTAGACAGATGGATGGGCTGAGTGACCAGGCCAGGGAGGGGAGCTGAAGATCCCACTGACAGTGCCTGCTGCCCTTTAACCTGAGTATGGTGCTGGGATTGCCCACGCAAGGCCCTCACCAGCTTTCTCACCTCGGCGCCTCCTCCAGGATTTCAGACCTGCTTCAGAAAGTGGAGAGACATCTGAGGGTCTTTGCCGTCTAAGGACTTCCTCTCCAAACTGCTGTCAATTCCACTGATGTTCCTCCATCCTTCCAGACCCCAGACACAATATGTGGGGACCCCTCCCTTCCTCGGGCCTGAACTGACTGAATTCTTCATGTCCCTTAAAGGGTGACTGACCGAGAGAGAGTCACTGCTTCACAGGCTCTCTCCACAGCATTTTTAGAAGTATTCTTGACAGAACTGGGGTACTTTCTACTGTCCTTCAAATGACCTCATGCTACCTCCATGTAACTTGCTAGCCTGCTTTTTACTGGCATAAGTTATTAAAGAAAGGGAAATGCCCATGCCACACTCTACTCCTTCTAGGAAGGAATAGAGTTCAGGAACTGGTGACAGTGACTACTGAGTCACCACCCTCAGATTTTTTCTGTGCTCCAAAAACTGCCTCCCATAAACTTTCTTAGACAGAGTGGTAGATATGAGGATAATTTGCAAAGTACCCTGGAAACCCTGCATAACCACTGTCAGAAGCGGAATTCATTCCCGACTCTCTGAATAGTTCTGGTCCTTAAATAACCAGTCGCTTCCCTGAGAAACAGAGAGAGCTGGGGAAATGGGGGCTGTGTGCTCCATGAAGTCATTTAATGACCATCGGAGATACTCATGGGCCATTTATGCAGTCCAGAGCAAGGATTCCTGCACTGTCACACCAATGAGGTGAGCTGGTCTGAAGTGAGTCCAGGAAAGAGGGTAGAGCTAGGACAGTTGAGCTGCTTGGAAAAGCTAGCTGTAGGGTAGAAATCTTCAGTGAAGAAATCTAACTGGGACCACTGGAGAGGGAGGTGAATTTTGGAGAGTAATTCCAGATGAAGCCCAGTGGTGGGAAACCCAATCCACCTGCCTCTCCATCCACCTGCCTCTTCCCCATATACCTGCCTGCCCCAGCACTGACCATGAGAAAACCATTCCATTGGTTTAAAATATCCTTTAATGATATATTAAAACATCGTTTAATGATATATTCATACTTACAAGGAATAACAAATCTAATTGTCAACCACTTAACGACTTTATCAGGTAACACTGCTAGTTAAGAGAAAAATATTTAGGAATTGTGGTCTTTTTAAACATTCCTCCAATGGTTAATTTTACATGTCAACTAGATGGGCATTATGCAGTGCCCAGATAAAACGTTGTTTCTGAATGCGTCTGTGAGGGTTTTCTGGATGAGACTAGCATTTGAATCGTGGACTCAGGAAAGTAGATTGCCCTCCTCAATGTGGTGGGCATCATCCAATTCATTGAGGGCCTGACTAGAACACAAAGGCAGAAGGACGGGTTTGTCCCGTTTGCTCCCCGCCTGCCCATTGATCCTCGTAGTGGGATTTACACCGTCAGGTCTCCCGGTTCTCAGGCCTTCAGGCTCCAACTGGAATCACACTACTGGCTTTCCCGGATCTCCAGCTTGCGACGGCAGGTCGTGAAACTTCTCAGTCTCCATAATCACATGAGCCAATTCCTCATAATAAATCTTTATATATATATACACACACATATATTTAAAAATCTTTCATATATTTATTATAATTTATAGATTATAAAAAATATTTTTATGTATACACAATACTAAAATCACACAGTACAGTAAATGCAGATATATATATAAATCCTGTTGATTCTGTTTCTCTGGAGATCCCTAGTATTCATCCCCTCTTTTAAAAATCACGAATGTAAAATAACACTTTAAAAAGTTTATAAAAGAAAGAAAATTAAATGTGATCCAGGTACAGTGTCTTACACCTGCAATCCAAACACTCTGGGAGGCCAAGGCAGGAGGATCACTTGAGGCCAAGAGTTTAAGGCCAGCCTGGGCAATATAATGAGACCCCAGCTCTACAAAAAAAAAATTTTTAATTGGTCAAGCATGGTGGCCTATGCCTGTAGTCCTAGCTACTTAGGATGCTAAGTAGAGAGGATTGCTTGAGACCAGAAGTTCAAGATTGCAGTGATCTGTGTTTGAACCATGCACTCCAGCCTGGGTGACATAGTGAGACCCTGTCTCTATTAAAAAAAAAAAAAAAAGAAAAAAAAGAAAAAAAAAGGAAAGGAAAATCTGCCATTGTTTTCTAACCCTGTCACAACTGCTTTCAAGTTTGCAGTTTTCCAGATCTTTCTTTATAAGGCAGTAGACTGGTTCAGAACTCAGTCCTGGGCCCATGTCCCCATTCAGTTATTTATAAATCTTGCCACCTTGGGCAAGTTATTTAATCTTTCTATGCCACGGTTTCCTCATCAGTAACAGAGTTAAGATGAGGAACAATCTCATAGGGTTGTAGGGAGAGGTAAACGGCATAAATGCAAGTAAGATGTTCGCTGCAGTGCCTGGCATGTGAAAGCCATTTTGCATTTGGTGTCTATCACTTTTTACTGTTTCTTGAAGGCGGTCATGATTAATTAAATGATGAACCCCATAAAGCTGCAGCTGGGGATGTACAGGAAGCTCTGCTGTGTGCTCAAGATCCACAACACTCCTCAGAAACATGGAACAGAATGCTTCAGGCACCCCACAAATGAATGTCATTCCTGGGCATCTCTATTGGAAGCGACAATAACTTTGCAGCATAAATTAGAGAGAAAAGTACATTATGGACCATTCAGACCTTTTGGCAATTGAAGACAGAGAGATGGATTTGATGTAATAAGTGTTTTAAAGCCCTGTCATAAAGGAATTGAAATTTCTCGGCATAGGCTATCACATTTCATAAAGAAAATATCAGTGTATACTATTTAACAGGAAGAGTTATATATGTAAACTATGAATCAGAACAGAAAATGTGAAACAGATTGAAAATGTGAACTGAACCCTTAGCCACACCTGATGCAATTTCACAAAACCCACGTGTGGAGCGATTAGAAGACAATACCAAAATCACACAGTACAGTAAATGCAGTTAGTGTTTATTTATTTTTGTGTTATTTTATTTTTTGAGACAGAGTCTCGCTCTGTCACCCCGGCTGGAGTACAATGGTGCGATCTTGGCTCACTGCAACCTCTGCCTCCAGGGTTCAGTCAATTCTCCTGCCTCAGCCTCCCGAGTAGCTGGGACTACAGGTGCACATCACCATGCCCAGCTAATTTTTTGTATTTTTAGTAGAGATGGGGTTTCACCATGTTAGCCAGGATGGTCTTGATCTCCTGACCTCATGATCTTCCCTCCTTGGTCTCCCAAAGGGCTGTGATTACAGGAGTGAGCAACCACGCCTGGCCTATTATTTATTTTCATTGTATAAAAATCCTCCAAGGTTCTCATTCTGTATGGTGGGTTTGGTCATTTCAATTTATCTTTTTGCTGTATTATAAAATGTCAAGTAAAAAATGCCTCTGGGTATCATCATAAGTAAACATCGGATAGGCTAATCTCAAATACTAGCTACAGTCAAGATGCTGGTGCCTGGGATAGAGACCACGGAAGCAGTGCCCCTTACTAAGCAGTAGTTTAAGTGAAGTTTTTTTCTTGCCTCAGTGGGCTACTCATTGCAGAGGCACATTTGTAACTACAGTCACTGGGTTGCACATACTTTTGTATTTTTTTAAATTTAACGTAATACATTAAAATGACTCACATATTGTTGCCTAGTTTTGTGAATAATTTCTTAAAGAACATTGTGTTCATTATCTCACTTTGAAAAAAGAACTGAAGATCATGAGATTGTTTAAAATGTCAAATTTTAAAAAGCGTTCTATGGATCAAAAGAAGTAAAGATCATACTCAGAGATAGATACTTCCTTCTTTAGTGTTATTGTTTCTACACTTTGCTTTGTTGAGCAAGATAATAGAATTAAAATAACAAACAGTATGTTTTATCTTAAGAAATTTTCCTAGGTGTGAATAAGTCAGTGAAGAGGAAGCCTCTTTTTCTGTTGTATTGTCTTTAAGAAGGATGGCTCATGGTGCCAGTTCTAATGACAGAACCTGGATAAAGACTATTAAAATGAACTCTGGTCTTGCCTGGGCCTCAACTGGCTGGGATATTGTCCTGCATGCTCAGATAGCATTCTGAGACCCAGCTGTCCTTGAATTTTCCTCCAGCCAGAGCCTCCAGCAGAAGTTTCTGTAGAGACATTGCCCCTGCAGCTCAGAACATCTACTATTTCTCTTGGGGGAGACTCCTACTCCACGAGAAAACCCTTCTCTGGAACAGAGGGCTTGGAGAAAGACAAGCAATTACCATTGCTTCCTATGTTGTTTACTGAACTCCTTAAAATACAAGAATCTATGCTGGGTGCGGTGGCTCACGCCTGTAATCCAAGCACTTTGGGGGCCAAGGTGGGAGGATTACCTGAGGTCGGGAGTTCAAGACCAGCCTGACCAACATGGTGAAATCCCGTCTTTAAAAATAAATAAATAAATAAATAATACAAGAATCTATTTTAAGAACATGATTCCCTAATTAGGCTTGCCAACAGGGGCGTGGTACGTCATGGGACTATAAGCATACGAGAATTCTACAGCAGTACAGCTGAACTTTCCCATGAGCTCACCACCAAATTTAACTTTACTATTGTCCATAGGTAATTCACAGATGAGGTAACTGAAGCTTAGAGAGTTAAATAACTTGCTTGAGGTCATGCAGTAAATAAACAGCAGACGCAGCACCTGGATATAATCTCTACTGCCTCTTACCACACTGGCCCAGGATACATGCTATTTAGTAAAGCCATTATCATCTCTTCATATCTGGGGGCAAGAAGGCCAGAATAGGAGAGACCAGGGAAAGGGAATAGTGGTGGTTCTATATTCTCCTTTTATGACATTCTTTCTGAGCTCTTGCTCCATATCCTAATCTACTTATCATTAAGGATTTTTGACTCTTGGGCTCCTTTGGCGTTTCCCATCTTCTCAGGAACTGCCCCAGTCTTGACCTGGAGCTCTCTCTTTCTCCTCTTCCCCTTATCCCACTCCTTTCCACCCTTTGAGCTGTCTAACTCTCGGGCGATTTCTTGCCAGTGGCCCAAGTCAACAAACAGACTCATCTGGGGCCTGCCATAAGCATGATTCTGCTCTCCTCATCCTGCGTTATACATTGAGGCTCCACAGGCCCTGATATTTCTGAGCCTGTGAGGACGGGTGAGATTCAAAACTGGGGCTTAGCCCAGGAGGGCTCTTGGCTTTGCCCAAGAAAGAATTCAAGGGTGAGCCGGTGGTGTTAAACAGCAACTTTTATGAAGTGACAGTGTACAGCAGCAGCACATATACTGTCCCTTGCAGAGCAAGGCTACCCCATAGGCTGTGTGCCCAGAGTAGCAGGTCAGAGGCAGTTATGCACTCACATTTGCACCCACTTTTAATTATATGCAATTAAGGGGCAGTTTGTGCAGAAATTTCTAGAAAAAGGGTGATAACTTCCTGGTTGTCAGGTTATTGCCATGGAAAGGAGCCGTAATTTCTGAGTGTTGCCATGGCAATGGTAAATTGACATGGCACATTGGTGGGTGTGTCTTATGAAAAACTGCTTCCACCCCAGCCCTGTTTTAGCTAGTCCTCAACTTGGTCCTGTGTCTGAGCCCTGCTTCCAGAGTCAAGTCCCACCTCTTACTTTACTTCCACTGTCTGACAGACTCATGGTTTCTATTTGAGATCTTAGATATTGGGCTCCACTATTGCCCAGCTCTGCTCTTCCTTGAATGATTAATGTTTGGACAATTTATACTGCCACACAAAGAATCTGAGGGTTCAAGTCTGACCTTATGCTAATAAAATTTTTATGCCAAGTAAGTTTCTTTTTCTTAAATTTTAGATTCAAGTGATACAAGTGTAGATTTGTTATATGAGTATATTGTGCAATGCTGGGGTTTGAACTTCTATTAAACCCATCACTCAAATAGCGAAGATAATACCCAGTAGGTAGTTTCCAACCCTTTCCCCCATCCCTTGCTCCCCATTCTCAGAGTCCCCAGTGTCTGTCTATTGTTTCCATCTTTATGTCTCTGTGTACCCATTATTTAGCTCCCACTTGCAAGTGAGAACCTGTGATAATTGATTTTCTGTTTTTGTGTTAATTTATTTAGAATAATGGCCTCCAACTGCATGCATATTGCTTCAGAGGACATGATTTCATTCTTTTTTATGGCTGTATAATATTTCATGGTGTACATATGCCACATTTTCTTTATCTAACCACTGCTGATGGGCACCTAAGTTGATTCCATGACTTTGCTATTGTAAATAGTGCTGCAATAAACATATGAGTACAATCATATGGAAGGTGATAGGGAGCAGGCACGTCACATGGCAAGAGAGGGAGTGAGAGAGATGTCATGTTGTTTCACACAACCAGCTCTCTCATGAACTCATTATTGTGGGGAGGACACCAAGCCATTCATGAGCGATCTGCCTCCATGATAAAATGTCTTTTTGATAAAACTATTTTTTTTTCCTTTCAGTAGATGCCCAGTAGTGGGACTGCTAGATCAAATGGTAATTCTAAAATAACTAAAAGTTCTTTGAGAAATCTCCATACTGTTTTCCATAGGGGTTAAACAAATTTACATTCCCACCAACAGTATATAAGTGTCCCCTTTTCTCCACATCCTTGCTAACATCTGTTATTTTTTCACTTTTTAAGAATAGTCATTCTAGCTGTTGTGAGATGGTATTTCATTGTGATTTTAATTTACATTTCTCTGATAATTAGTGATACTGAGTATAAGGCCAGTTGCCTCGCCGGGAGCTCTGACACACCCACTTCTGCACTCAGCACCTAGCCTGCCTTGGAAAACCCCTCTGCACTCAACACTAAGCTCTGCACTTGGCACCCATCCCGCCATTGGAATATCCCGCCTACCTTCCAATAGCAGCCTGCCCTGACCACACCCTGTTTCCCCGCAACCAATGAAACGCCTTCACTTCCTATAAAACCCCACACCCAGAAAAGTCACGGGTGACTTCCCTGGCCTCTTTCCCTGGGACCACAGAACCTCGCCTGGGAGCTTAATAAGTTGGCATTTAATCTTCTTGTGCTGGCCTCAGTTTCCTCATTTTAAACTCGGCAATAACCCTTACACTGAGACCTTTTCATATTTTTTTTTTGGCCAACTTGTTGTCTTCTCTTGAGAAGTGTCTGTTCATGTCCTTTGCCCACTTCTTAATGGTTGATATAAATGGATGTTTGTCCCTTCCAAATATCATGTTGAAATGTGATTCCCAGTGATGGAGGTGGAGTCTAGTGGGAGGTGTTTGGGTCGTAGAGGTAGATCGCTCATGAATGGCTTGGTGTCCTCCCCATGGTAATGAGTTCATGAGAGAGCTGGTTGTGTAAAATAACATGACATCTCTCTCACTCCCTCTCTTGCCATGTGACATGCCTGCTCCCCATCACCTTCCACTATGATTGTAAGCTTCATGAGGCCTCACCAGATGCTGGTGCCATGTTTGTACAGCTTGCAAAACTATGAGCCTAAAAACTCCTTTTCTTTAGGAATTACCCAGTCTCAGTCATTCTTTTATAGCATGCAAAATAGACTGACACAATGGGGTTGTTTCTTTCTTGTTGATATGCTTAAGTGCCTTATAGATTCTGGATATTAGTCATTTGTTGAATGCATAGTTTGCAAATATTTTCTCCCATTCTGTAGGTTGTATTTACTCTGTTGATTTTTTTTTTCTTTTGTTGTGCAGGAGCTTTTGTTTAATTAAGTCCCATTTGTCAATTTTTGTTTTTTCTGTATTTGTGTTTGAGATCTTAGTCATAAATCCTTTACCTAGACCAATTTCCAGAAGAGTTTCCCCTAGGTTTCTTTTAGGATTTTTATAGTTTGAAGTCTTACATTTAAGTCTTTAATTCATCTTGAGTTAATTTTTGTATATGAGGAAGGGTAGGGGTCCACTTTCATTCCTCTGCACATGACTAGACTATTTTCCCAGCACGATTTATTGAATAGGGTGTCTTTGGCCCATTGTTCATTTTTGTCAGCGTTGTCAAAGATCAGTTGGTTGTAGGTTTTTGGCTTTATTTCTGGGTTCCACGTTCTGCTGTATTGGTCTATGTGTTCATTTTTGTGCCAGTACCATGCTCTTTGGGTTACTATGGACTTGGAGTATAGTTCAAAGTTGGGTAATGTGGTACCTCTGCCTTTGTTCTTTTGCTTAGGATTGCTTCAGCTAGCCAGGCTTTTTTTGGTTCCACCTGAATTTTAGAATTGTTTTTTTTTTTAATTCTGTAAAAAAAATGATGATACTATAATAGGAATTCTGTTAATTCATAGATTGTTTTGGGAAGTATGGTCATTTAAATGATACTGACTCTTCCAATCCATGAGAATGGAATTTTTTCCATTTGCTGTCTCATCTATTTCTGTCATCCATGTATTGTAGGTCTCCTCATAGAGATCTTTCACCTCATTACTCAAATGTATTTTTCGGTATTTTATTTTTTGTGGCTATTGTAAACGGGATTGAGTTATTGATTTGATTCTCAGCTTGTATGTGATTGGTGTATAGAAAGCTACTGATTTTTGTGTGTTGATTTTGTATGCTGAAGCTTTACTGAGGTTCTTTATCAGGTCTAGGAGTCTTTTGGAGAAATCTTTAGAGCTGTCTAGTTACAGGATCATGCTGTCAGTGAACAGAGATAAGTTGACTTTCTTTTTTCTTGTTTGAATGTCTTTTATTTCTTTTTCTTGCCTGATTGCTCTGACTAGGATTTCCAATACTATATTGAATACGAGTGGTGAGAGTGGACATCCTTGTCTTGTTCCAACTCTTAAGGGGAACGCTTCCAACTTTTGCCTGTTCCGTAGGATGTTGGCTGTGGATTTGTCATAGATCATTCTTATTCATTTGAGATATGTTCCTTTAGTGCCTAGTTTGTTGAGGGTTTTCATAATGAAGAGATGTTGAATTTTATTTCTGTAATTATTGAGATGATTGTATGATTTTTGTTTTTAATTCTATTTATGTGGTGAATCACATTTACTGATTTGTGTTTGCTGAATCATGTCTGCATCCCAGGAGTAAAGCCCATTTAATCCTAATAAATTGTCTTTTTGATGTTCTACTAAATTCAGTTTGCTATTATTTTGTTGAGGATTTTTGCACCTATGTTCATCAGGAATACTGACATGTAGTTTTCTTTTTTGTCATGCCCTTGCCATATTTTGATATCAGGATGATACTGGCTTTATAGAATGAATCGAGGAAGAATCCCTCCTCCTCAATTTTTTGAAATAGTTTTAGTAAGATTGGTGCCAGTTGTTCTTTGTATATCTAGTAGATTTTCACTGTGAGTCTGTCTGGTTCTGGGCATTTTTTGGTTGGCAGATTTTTTTTTAATTATTTATTCAGTTTTGCAACTCATTATTGGTCTGTTTATAATTTCATTTTCTTCCTGGATCAATCTTAGGAGATTATGGGTTTCCAGGAATTTACCCATTTCCTCTAGATTGTCTAGTTGTGTATAGAGATGTTCACATGAATTAGAACCACAGGGATTTCACTTATTGCTTGTATGACCTAGCATAAGTCATGTGTTGGTGAAAATCAGTTTCCTTTTCTATAAAATAATGCAATACAAGTTACCTTGCATAGTGGATGCTATGATGTGTGCTGCTCAGATCTCCCCCTCAAGATCAAAGCAGTCATTCCCCATGTGAGAAGTATAGGTGGCTGACAGCTCTCTGCTGAGTTCCTCCCTAGGAACTGCCCTCATCCAGTTCCTTCCCTAAGGAACTCATATCAAGCAACTGGGTCAACTGGTTGGTGAAAGGATAAAAAAGTCCAGTCTCCTTTGGCCTCAATATGCAACAGCCCCAAGTGTTACTCCAGCTCCAGGGCTCCTCACTGAGTCTGTTGAGGACTTTGTTGCAACCGCATCCACAGCTCAACTTCCCCCTCTGCTCACTCCTATTTCCCTCACTCCCTCACAGGTATTGATTATTTCATGGGCACTCCCTAATACACTTTTCATACACAAATCCCCACCTCAGAGTCTGATTTTTTGAAAACCTGACTGAAGATACCTAATAGCTTTTTAAGTGTTAAAACAGCAATGTATATAAAGTACAGTATTTGCTATATTGTGAACACTCAATATTTGCTATTCTCTTCTCTTCCTCATTGTTTTGACCTGTTTTTCTATCATTCCTGGAAGGATATACAAACCAGGACATTCCATAAAAGGCAGTGTCTCCCCTTTCGCCTGATCAAAACTCCTTTTTGCACACAAATAATTAAACACATTCTTGGAAAGCCATTCATTCTTTTCTGGGGGCCACCAAAAGTTTTAAGCAGCTGAGTCACCTGTTCATATTTTTGCCTTAGAAAGATTACTTTGGCCTTAGTGTGAGAGTGGGCTCACAATTTAGGACCTACAGGCTAGGAACAGGTTTGAAAAAACGGTGGGTCCTAACTGAAGAAGTGGTGATGTGGTGGGAAAGAAGGAGGTCCGTGGGAGGGTTATCTCACAGGTGCATTTTTCAGGGTTTGGTGACTAAATTGAATGTAGGCTGTGAAAAAGAGTGGCCTATATACTATGGCCTTTAAAATTCCAGTTTAGTTTGCCGGTAGATGACAGTGCTATTCTCTAAGAAAAGAAGTATAAGAGGTGGCGTTAACTTTGGGGCAAAATTGCGAGCAAGGGGTATAAGATTACTTATTGGCTTGGGATATGGTCAGTATCCCAAGTATTTATGGTTCATGCATATGGTTCATGGAGATTTTCAGGGGCTATTTGAAAACGCAGAGCTGACTTTGAGAGAGGTATAATCTGAAGGAAAGCAAACAAATTTAGAAGTCATATTTTCAACTCCTTCATTTACCACCAAAAAGCTAAGATTTAGAGGCTAAAACTTTTAAGGGACTTACCATATGGCTAGTTTTTGGAAAGCCATGACCAGAAACTATATCTCTTGGGTTTCAGGCAATGCACCTATATCCTGATTGAGTTTCATTACGCTCTATTTACTTTCATGTTTCCCCAGTCTAACAATGCCTGACATACAACAAGTGTTTCAAATGTTTGCGGAATGAATATACTGATTGTGGCCTTCTTTGGTGGGGGTAGGACTGGTTCCACATCTTCACATCATCTCTGAAATTTATCTCAGAAGCATCTTGGAAGTCAGCAGACTCAGGGAAGTCCTGCTTAGTCATGAAATTTGCATTTCCCCCATGTACCTCCCAACCCCTCTCCACTTCCTCTGAGGGCAAAACCTCCGTTGTTCATGTCACACCCATGGGCAGCCTTTATGCTCAGTGCACAGACCTGATTGGGAAGATTGATAAAAGCAAAATAGAAAGAAGGCATGATCTGGCTCATATGAATTATATAATCAATTCCTCTTGTTTTACACTTGGGGAAACTTAGGCTAAGAGATCTTGTCTTAATTCACTCAAATTAGAGTTATGAGCTCAGAAGAGAGGAAGGAGCAGTTTGGAAAAGAGCAAGGCAACTAATATTTATTGAGAACTTACTGTATGACAGACTTTACATGGAATGATTTATTAAGGTTATCTCATTTAATCCTGATTTTTAAAATTATCCAGCTTTTTTCACATGCAGAAACTGAGGTTTAGAAAGTTTACTTTTCCTGAGGTTCTAAAGCTGGTAAATGATGGTTAGGGAACTCAAACTCAAGGCTGTCTGGCTTCAAAGGCCATGCTCCTTCCCTTACACCATGCAGCCTCCCAGAAGCTTGAAATGTGGTTTTGGGTATTTTAGGTATAAGCTTGGAGACCAACCAAACATGGTCATTCCAGTGCTCTTTCTAGGAGCCAACAGGCACTCCAACGTTGCCACCCTAGAAGGTCCTGCAAAATTGAGTGGTCTAGGTTTTGACAGAGTCCGGAAGACCCTTATGAACATACGATGGGCAATGGGTCAAACCCCAGGGAGTAACCAGAGCATCAACAAAGAAAGAAGAAAGTGTATTTGACTTCCAGCCTTAGCCCTGCTGGTCACTTGCCAGATGGCCTTGGGCTGGCCACTTCCTTCTTGTGCTCCTCCAAGATTAAAAAAAAAAAATAAGGAAATGCAAATTTTATGGGCTTCCCTGCTGACAATTTCCACATCTTCTTTGTGGTAATCATTTATATCACAAAGAAGGTGGGAAAAGGTGATGTATGCACCAGGGAGATAATCCTATTCCTAAGAAGTGGTTCTTAGACTCTGGAGAGGCAACAATTGGTTTGAGTCCTCACAAATGAGTGGGAGTTTGTTAGGCCAATGAGGAGGGGGAGGGGATTCCAGGAAGTGAAGTGTAAAAGCTTTACAGTGAAGGCGTTGAGTGAATTCGGGGAATTGCTAGCAGTTCAGGAAAGTTGTAGCATTCGGTGCAAAGGAGGGGCCAAACTAGAAATAAGACAGGAGAAATCCACAGAAACCAAGCCACATAAGGACCAGTAGAACCCTGTAGGCTCTCCAAAGAGCCTATCCTTAAAGGTTGTAAGTAAGGAAATGTGGTCATTGTTAAACTTGTGCTTTAAAGAGATCTTTCTGCTCTGCGTTCCTGCCCTCTCCCAGACACAGTGAGGGAAGGTGTTCTCTTTCTGGGTCCACAAAGGGGCATAGTTTTAAGACCAAGAATTTCCTAGTTCCATGCCCCACTCCCATCTCTCTCCATCCGGGAGATTTAACGGTTTATGTCGCGGACATGGGAAGAAACTAAGAGTCAATCACTCCAGGGGAAGTTCTAAGGAACTCTTTTAATTGGCCAGGGGTCTTAGAGAAGGTGGGGTTCCTCCCAAGCTAAAAGTCCCCTTCTTCCACACCCCTTCGGACTCCATGTTTGGGTCCCCTTCCATGAACACTCCCTTTGTGGAAGCCATCTTTCTCTCTCCTGGATTTCCCCGCTGGAGTCCCCTTCCACACTCTCTCGTGGAAGCCTGTCTTCCCCGCCTAAACTCCATCTCTGTCTCTATTCCCTTCCACTTAGTGTGGAAGCTGCTTTCCTCTCCTGGATTCCATCTTTCTAGATTCTCTCACTCTGTGAGAGTTAGCTGTTTCTCTCTCCTTCTCCTGTTTCTCTCTCTCTTTCTAAATAAATCACTTTCTACAAACACTTTTGAGTCCGGCATTTACTGTGCACTGCACCATGTTTCCCTCTCTCATTCTTGAGAGGACAGGAGACCAAGAACGTGGAGAAACATCCTCTCAGGGGAGCTGAGGGTACCCTGAACCCCTGAACTCCAATATTACAATAGCATGACTGACAGAGACTCTGCTCCTGTAGCCTGGGAGCCAGAATGGAGAGACGCATTGGGCAGAGCCCGGCAGAGCCACAGGAACTTGTAGTCCCCACCTATTTGTAATTCATGGAAGCTTTCTCCTCTTCTGGATTGGATCAACAGAAAAATAAACTGTCATCTTTTGGCAGATGATTCAATGGGAATTCAAGGGATTCAATAGGCATTCAAGGTTGAAAATGGCTATGTGCTCTGAGAACTCTCAGGTCTCTAAAAGGGGAGGCCTATACAAGGAAAGAAGAGGATGTGGTAAATGCAGAACAGACCCTCAGCATCTTGAAGGACCATCAAGGGGAAACAAGTATTGCAGACCTTTCATTAATCTATGTTTTTAAAGTTTTGTTTGAAAATAATGTCAAACTTCAAAGAGTTGCAAGAAAAAAGTATTATGAATAATAGTACAAAGAACACCCTTATAAATATCCTGCAGGGAGGGGCTACAAGTTGGCTGTGGCTGTGAATATCTCTGTAATGTTTTGCCCGTTTTGCTTTATCATTACCTACTAGCTCTCTTTCCCTTTCTCTGTCTCTATTTGAACTATTATAGGGTAGGTTGTATATATCATGGCTCTTTATCCTAAATACTTCAGTGTGAAGAATTAGAATAGTTCTTACACAACTACAGTATAGTTAGTTATCACTTAAGTAAATTTTACATTAATAATCTACTGTTTGTACTTAAATTTTGTCAGTTGACCCAGTAATGTCCTTTGTAGCCATATTTTCCCTCCAGGTCAGGATCCAGTCTAGTGTCAGACATTGTATTTAATTGTTGTATCTCTTTAGTATCCTTCAACAGGAACATTTCCACAGCCGTATTTTCCCCTTTATGACATGAATAATATATTTGAGGAATGCAATCTTCCCACCCTCTCTTTTTTTTTTTTTTTTGAGACGGAGTTTCGCTCTTGTTGCCCAGGCTGGAGTGCAATGGCGCGATCTCGGCTCACCGCAACCTCCGCCTCCTGGGTTCAGGCAATTCTCCAGCCTCAGCCTCCTGAGTAGCTGGGATTACAGGCACGCGCCACCATGCCCAGCTAATTTTTTGTAGTTTTAGTAGAGACGGGGTTTCACCATGTTGACCAGGATGGTCTCGATCTCTTGACCTCGTGATCCACCCGCCTCGGCCTCCCAAAGTGCTGGGATTACAGGCTTGAGCCACCGCGCCCGGCCCTCTTTTTTAATAGCAGACTTCTCACTAGGGGTTTTTTGGTATTTCCTTACTATTAGATTCACATTATCCATTTCCAGTCTAGGTACTATACAATTGATGTTGTACCCTCAGCATATCACATCTAGAGACCCTTAACGTCTTCTCATTGATGATGTTAATTTTGATCACCTGGCCAACACATTGCCAGATTTCTCTATTGCATAGTTCTTTTTTCTTTTTTTGTTTTAACTAATAGCTATATGTTGGCATACAGTGTAAGGCCATGCAAACATCTTACTCCTCGTCAAAATTTCCTCTGAGATTTAGCATCTATTGATAATTTTTGCCTGAGCCTGTCTTAACTGTGATACTTGCAAAATAATAACTTTCTTCACTTCAGCACTTTTCTCCCTATTTGGCATTCTATTGCAAGCAAGAGCCCTCCCTTTATCTATCTATCTAATCTATCACATCTGTCTTCTTGAGTCAGTTTTGGTAGTTTGGGTGATTCTTGAAATTTTTCCATTTTGTCTAATTTATTGCTGTACCATTGTTCATAGTATCACTCTTATAATCATTTTTATTTCTTTAAGGTCAGAAGTAATATCCCCTCCTTAATTCCTGATTTCGGTCATTTGAGTCTTCTCCATTTTTCACGTATCAGTCCAGCTAAACATTTGTCAGTTTTGTTGATCTTTTCAAACAACCGACCTTCAAATTTGTTTTTCTCTTATTTTCCTATTCTCACTTTCATTTCTTTCCACTTTTATCTTTATTATTTGCTTCCCTTTAATGAACTTGGTTTGTACTTCTTTTTATGGTTTCTTTCATTTTCTTCCTTCCTTCCTCTTTCTTTCTTTATTTATTTCTTCTTTCTTTCCTTCCTTCGACAGGTCTCACTCTGTCACTCAGGCTGGAGTACAGTGGCACAGTCTCAGCTCACTGCAGCCTTGATCGCGTAGGTTCAAGCAGTCCTTCCTCCTCAGCCACTCAAGTAGCTGGGACTACAGGTATGAGCCACCACACCTGGTTAATTTTTAAATTTTTTTTTGTAGAAACAAGGTTTCACTATGTTGCTGGTCTTGAACTCCTGAGCTCAAGTGATACTCCTGCCTCAGCCTCTCAAAGATTTGGGGTTACAGGAATAAGCCACTGACACCAGCCTATAGTTTCTTAAGGTAGAAGGTTAGATTATTGACTTGAAATCTTTCTTTTTAAATTTAGGCATTTACAGCTATAAAAGTTTCTCTAAGCATTGATTTCCTGCATCTCCTAAGTTTTTGATATGCAACATCTTTGGTTTTATTCGTCTCAAAGTATTTTTCTGATTTCCCTTATGATTTATTCTTTGACCCATTAGTTTTAGAAGTATGTAGTTTGATTTACATCTAATTGTGAATTTTCCAAATATCCTTCTGTGATTGATCTATAATTTCACTCTATTGTGGTTAAAAACATACTTTCGATATTTCCATAGTTTTTGTTATTTTGTATTTGTTGAGACTTGTTTTATGGTCTAACACATAGTATATCCTGGAGAATGTTCCATGTGCATTTGAGAACAACAAACACATGTTCTGCTGTTGTTGGGTAAAGTGTTCTATAAACTTTGGTTAAGTTTAGTTAGTTTATAATGTTGTTTAAGTCTTCTATTTCCTTGTTGATTTTATGTTTAGTTGTTCAATCCATTATTGAAAATGGGGTATTGAACTTATCAGTTATTATTGTTGAATTATCTATCCCTTCAATTCAGTAAGTTTTTGCTTCATATATTTTGGGGCTCTGTGCAGGAATGTTAATAATTCTTATGTCTTCTTGATGCATTAACTCTTTCATTATTATAAAATGTCCTTCTTTGTCTTTACAATAATTTTTGTCTTAAATCCTATTTTGACTGATCTTAATTTCTAAACCCAGCTCTCTTTTGGTTACTGCTTCCATAATATATCTTTTTCCACCTTTTACTTTCAACCTGTAGGTATGTTTGAATCTAAACTGTGTCCTTTGTTCACAACTTACAGTGGGCTCATGGTTTGTTTTTTTTTTCCACTCTACTAACCTCTGCCTTTTATTTGTAATGTTTAATCTGTTTATATTTAATGTAATTTCTGATAAGGTAGGATTTATATCTGCCATTTTCCTATTAGTTTTCTATAGGTTTTATACATTTTCGTGTTCTTCTCTTTCTTCATTAATGCCGTTTGTATTAAATGTATATTTCCTACTGTACACTTAAGTTCTCTTGTCATTTATTTTACTGTATTTATTTTTTTCATGGTTGCTTTGGAGATTACAATGATCTTAATTTCAATAATGTAATACTTTGTTCTCACACAGCTTTTTCCCCTGCCCCATTATTTGCTGTTATTGTCATACAAATTACATCTGTATACATGTGTGTCATTAGCACAGATTTATAATTATTGTTCTATAAAGTTGTCTTTTAAATCAGATAAGAGAAAAATAATTATAAACAAAAACTACACTTATACTGTCTTTTATATACATTTTATGTATCATATATTATAGATATATTTTATAGATAAATCCTATTTTGACTGATCTTAGTTTGTATATATGATACATAAAAATAATTATAATATAAATACATAAAATTAAATATCATATATGATACATTTTATGTATTATAATTTATATATTTATATACATTTTATGTTTCACATATAGATACAATATTATACAAATTATAATATAAATACATATAATTATATACTATATATTATACATTTTATGTATCATATATGATAATTATATGTATTTATATTGTTATAATTATATTAATTATATAAATATAAGTATTTGTTTATATTTATATAATTATAATACTTATTATTTATATAATATAATTTATAATATATAATTTATTATTTATGAATTTTATTATTATATGAATATATATTTTAAAGCCAGTATCATTTCTGAGGCCCATGGTTATATTGCATTACATTAATTATTCCCTACCTTTAAAAAGTATAAAATAAACCCAAATTAATATCTGGTATGTTTCAATGAGATAGTTCAAATGTCACAATTTACAAACTCCTGGGCCCTCGCGGTGAGGACGAGGTGGAGGAGGAGGCGGCTCGGGGAGAGCGAGCAGGGAGCAGGAAGCGCGGAGCGCGAGTGAGGGAGCCCAGCCGCCAGCCGCCGTCTCCCACACCGAGAGCACGAGCCCGGCCCGGGCCCACCACGCCGCCCCAGCGCCCCTCTCATCGTCAGGTCTCGAGGGCAGCACGCGCGAGCAAGCAAGTTGGGGGAGAGCCAGCGAACGAGGAGGGGAGGCGGCCGGACCGAGCGAGCGCCGGAGCGTGTGGCGCCAGGGGCAGCCGCCTTCCCACGCCCCGCCTTCGCCTTCCCTTCGCTCCCGTCCCATCCCCGCACCCACCGCCCCCGTCCCGTCCCCACACCCACCGCCCGACTCCGAGAAGCACCAAGCCTGCGCCTGCAGCCAAAGTTGGTAAAAAGGAGCTCAACTCCAACCGCAACCAGGCCTAAAAGATCAGCAAGAAGCAATTGCATTGATGAAGCACGAAATGAAACAGACTTCATGAACAAGCTGGTGAGGAGATTTTGAAAGTAAAACAGAAATATAACAAACTCTGCCAACCATTTTTCTCAGAAGAGGTCAGAATTGATCACTGATGGCCCGAATCCCACATTTTTGGGTAACCTTTGTCAACCACCCGCAAGTGTCTGCACTGCTTGTGGAGGAGGACGAAGACGCACTGCATTATTTGACCAGAGTCGAAGTGACATAATTTGAAGATACTAAATCAGGTGACGGGATAGATTTTTATTTTGATGAAAATCCTTACTTTGAAAATAAAGTTCTCTCCAAAGAATTTCATCTAAATGAGAGTGGTGATCCATCTTCAAAGTCCACTGAAATCAAATGGAAATCTGGAAAGGATGTGACCAAGCATTCAAGTCCAACGCAGAATAAAGCCAGTTGCAGGTGCCTGTGAATTAGGAGAGGTCATCACAGATGGTACTTGGCCAAACCCGCAACAGTGCTACTTGGTTCCCGCTGTGAAAGATGAAGAAGGAGAATAGGATGATGATGAAGGTGATGAAGAGGAGGAAGATTAGAAGATATTGATGAAGAAGGGGAGAGGATGAAGGTGAAGATGATGATGAAGGAGAGGAAGGAGAGGAAGATGAAGGAGAAAGTGACTAGCAGAACACTGATGGATTCCAACCTTTTGAAAAAATTTTCTCCAGTCCCTGGGAGCAAGTTGCAGTGCTTTTTCTTGTTTTCCCCTCTTGTGCTCAGTCACCCTGTTCTTGAGGTCTCTTTTCTCTACACCATGGTTCCCAACTTATTTGGGAGGAAATACCTTGAGCATAATACAAAGGGAAGAGTCTCTACCCGTTTCTGTTTGGAATTCATTTTTACCCCTTCCTGTCTGAACAAAAACTGTATGGAATCAACACCACCGAGCTCTCCTGGAAGCTGGAGAGTGACGGGCCCCTTTGTAGCAGTGCATAGAATTCTAGCTTCTTTCCTCGTTTCTCTGCATATTGGGCTCAGAGAGTACAGTGTGTCCCTAAGTGAATATGGACAGTAAGTTACCAACATGTATCTGTCTACTTTCTCTTGTTTAAAAAAAGAAAAAAAAAAAACCTTTAAAAAAGTGGGGTTATAGAAAGTTATCAGAGGGTAGGTATGAGAAGTTCGGGTGGGTTAAGTGGCCATTTTGACAACATGGCTTCTCCTTTGGCATGTTTAATTGTGATGTTTGACAGACATCCTTGCAGTTTCAGATGACACTTTTGAAATAAAATCTCTCCTAATGATAATTTGAGCCCTGCCACTCAATCAGCAGAACCGGTAGGATCTTATTTGGAATTTACTTTCTCTGTTGTAATTTCGTTTCTGTTTATTTTTTAATTTTTTTTTGTTTCACTGGAAAGACGATGCACAGTTTTAAACAAAAATGTACAAATTGCTTTGTTACAATAAAACTAAATGTATACACCACAATAATAATAATAATGAAGTGGCAACATTGTCCAGAGTATATCTGGTTTAAGGATCTGGCCAGTGCTACCAATAGCTACCTGTGACTCTACCTGGAAATTCACAAAAGAATAGAGCTGATTATTCTCCAGCCTCACCTCTTCAAAGCCCTTGCAAGAGACTGGGGAGAGATCACTGACCCTTTTCAGTGTCTCTTGCCTTACCAGTTGTTTCTTAGAAAAAAATACACCCCATTTTACCATGAAAATTATATATATATATATATATATATATATATATAATTTTCATATATATATATAGTTCTTTACTGAATTGTTCAGTAGATCTCAAAAGAACAGGGAACTTGAGAAAGAACAGAGGTTATAGAAATTTGCATAATGAAGCAGTGTCACAAGCCTGGAAAACAATTGAGGTTGATTCATCTTGATGAAGAATTCTAAAATTTTGCACATTGAATCTTGCTCTCTAGATGCTAATATTTAGCTTTTCTCTTGATTCTTCAAATTACCACAAAACTTTTCCCGTAAAATTCTTCCCCACCTTTATTAGTTTGGGTATCTTACATACATCCCGCCGATATAGGAGGCACAGTTCCTGTCCTTTTCATTTCTCACCTTTTACAAATGCAAATGCCTCATATTTGGCCAGATGCTAAATGAAATTCTCCTTCGCTCACTCAAAGCTGATTTTAAACTGGGGAAAGATAAACACGGGTGTAAAGGATTACGCAGAAAATGGGTCCACTGCATGCTAGCTGAATCTCCCTACCGGTGAGATTTTATCACTAGTTTTCAAAAAAAGTAAGCAGGCCTCACTCAGTCACATTAGGAAAACAGATCTCTCTCATTAATATGACTCTGATTTTGTGAAATCATAACCCCAGAATTATTAAGACAAAGAACATTTCATACTTTGAGAACTGGTTTACTTTTCCAGAGCCACCAGCCAGGATGGCTATTTACCATCTAGAAATTAGGCAACGGCTTTATTCAGATATCTTTTTATGGAAATCTTTCCAGCAACCAGATTGTTTTGTCCTTCTAGGCCATCCCTGCATCCTCCTCCCTCCTCCTCCTTGAAGGATTTTCCACACAGACTCCCCTGACCTCTCTAACACCTCACCTTCTTCAGTCTCTGATTCCAAAAGGAAGCTCTCTCTCTGACCCTCAAAAGAAGATTCAATCTTCCTGACTTATCTCAGACTTAAATGGTTCTTCCAACTAGCAATTTTCAGATTTGACACATGCAGCCATTGACATTATTGGAATTAGGTTACCGATCTTCCAGATGAGAATGATATATGTAGGAAGGCAAGAACGATGCCTGCCATTCTCAGTGTTAAATCTGGAAAGGTGTTTTACTCATAGCAGCTGCTCAGTGAACACTTCTAACCAGTCTTTTGAACAGTCTGAGCTTGGTCTGTTGGGAGCTTATTTCCCCCATTCACATGAGGGCTATGTCAGATCTGCCTCCCATCACTTAAGGATGTTTTGGGAAAATCATTCAGTTTCATTTCTAGCATTTCCAGTAACTTAACAGGACAGCTCAGATGTAAAACTCCCCTTTTACTTTTTCCTGTCACTTCAGCCCAGGCTTGTCTCGTGATCTAAAAATCTGTAATAGGGAAGAGGGTATGGTCTGATCTTTCCCCTTCGATTGTACCTCATCTAGTTCCAGCTTCTCAAATGATATAGGGCCAGGAGGAGAGGATCAAATTATGTCTTAGTTACCTGGCTCCTGGTGGTTGTCTCTGTTTCTTGTAGAGCACAGGTGCAAAGGCTGTCAGGGTGGGGTGGGGACTCTCCACTGAAAAGTGTGCTGATGTGGGAGACCTCTGGCTTGGCCTCTTCCGGCCCTCCTCCCACTCAGCTCCCACCAATGATGCATCAATAAAACTTCTTGCCGCTGGGATCTGCTTACCTGGTGGCTAGAGTGGCAAGACAACTGAAGCTTAACTATGCCTGCAAAGTCCAAACTACTGCATCCTTGACGTGCCAAACAGTGGGTGTGCAGGCTGCTCCCGATCTTGCTGCAATGTCGTGCTTCTGTCATGAAGAAAATCAACAGATCCACTACCCAACCGAGAAATGAGACATCAGTCTCCCTTTCTTTTACATACCTTGAACCTCTTACGTGGTACTCTTGGAGGTCTCTTTCATGTGGCACTGTGGGTGGGGAACCTTACCCACAGGGAGGGAAGGGGAAAGCTGCAGGTCTCCCCAAATTCCAACACTTTTGATCCTGATCATCTTCTTTCTCTCTTCTCTCCTTAGACCTCTGCTTATGTAAAGTAGAGGTAAAGAGCACTGGGGTATTAAAACCAGTTCGGTCACCCCCTCCCTACTCCCTAGAGGTGGTGCTGCCCCCAATTTATTTGCAGCTTCCTAGAATGTGAAGTCTTTTTGTCCTACTTCTAAATATGAGGCATTAGGGAAAGTGCCTTTGGGAATCCTATTGCAAATATCTGTTGAGAGAACCAACCAATGTGTTTGCTGCGTTTTCAGCTCCTTAGTGAGTCCCTGTCCAAGTTAGTCATGGGGATGGGAGGCACTCGTTGAGGGGACTACGCTTTCTATGTCAGTAAAGGAAGAAGGAAACAAACCAAGGCACTGCCTATCAGGGAATGTGCAGACCTTTACGGGCAGCTGGAACATCAGAGGCAGAATTGGCATGGTGAGGTCTGAGTGAAAAGTGGGAGTAATGAAAAAAATGTATCGGCAGGATGGGGTGGGACAGAGAAATGGAACAATGAGAGATGGAAAGATGATGGGAATAGAACATAATGGTGACAAAAATTTGTAGAAGGTGATGGAAGAGAGAAGAGGAAAGACAGATAGGCTGGAGTTGGGGGAGGGGACTGGGCAAAAGGAGTGGGCTCTGACTTGCCCAACTGGAACAAAGGGCTGGGCAGAGCAGCTGGTGAAAGAGAATAGAGCCTGTGGTTAGCATTTGCCAGCTGGTGCAGGTGGCACTGAGCTAAATCCATCCTCTGCCCCATCATGCAGTCTTCTAAGGAGGTTAGAGATGGGGGAGGAGGAGTGGAAAGAATTGTGGGGAAGAGAGAGCACACTCGTCAGGTGCAGGGGCTGCCACCTTCACAAACGCACTTGAACATAGCCCAAGAGCACTGTGGAGGAGGCTGATCCTTTTATTCCTGGACAAGAAGTGACAGTGAGAGATGGAAGCTTTCTAAGGCTGTTTTGATCATACCAACAGTTGTGTAAAATTATCCTGGCCAGAGAAACCATTTAAAGTCCAAATCCTCAGTGAAGACTTTCAGAAACACTTCCACCCCCAACACCCCTCAGCCCTGTTCCTTAAAGAAAGCCGTTCAGGTAACGAGCTCAGCACAGAGCTGGGATGTACACGGACTCAGTCAGTGTTCCTTCTCAATAAGCAGCTTCCAGCATGAGACCCCTAGGATAGGTAGACACTTGGTAAATATAGGCAGTAAATGAATGAACTCATTGATCTGAGCTGCCAGGTCTATTTTTATGTGCCCCTACCTGCTCCCAACACAAGGGCCCAATCCAAGCTGTTGGTTTGTGCAAAGCCAGATATGAGGGTTACATTCTCTTAGTCCACAGGAGCTCCTGGCCTTGTGTACCTTCCACGTGTAACCTCATGCTGGCTGTTGAGACAAGCTGGTTCCCACCCCAGACCTACTGATTCAGAGTCTGCATTTTCACAAGATCCCCAGGAGATTCACTGGCAAGTTGGAGTTTGAGAAGCCCTGACCTAATCCAAGGCTTTAAGTTTTACTTAAACTCGCTGCGGTGGAGCCAGCAGAGGGCAGTGCAAAGGAGCTTGCCTGAGCAGCCTGAGCGACTGGGGAAGCAACTTACCCTGAGACCTCAGTTCACAAGAGGATGCTCGTGACTAGAACTTGAGGCAAATTCTGGAGTATCCTCTTTGCACAAAGACAAATGGGCTTGCATATACTGATAAGGGAACACACTAACCCTTTTTTTTTTTTTTTTCAATATACAGGGTCTTGCTTTGTTTCCCAGGCAGGACCAGCAGTGGCTTTTCCCAGGTGTGATCACAGCACACTACAGCCTCCAAACCCTGGCCTCAAGTGATCTCCCTACCTCAGACCTGGGAGTAGCTGGGACTGCAATGTACGCCATTGTGCCCAGCTTCTCATTAACATTATTATTATTATTGGATGGAGTCTTGCTCTGCAGCACAGGCTGGAGTGCGGTGGCGCCATTTCGGCAGAGGTTGCGGTGGTTCCTTCGCAGCTGAGGAATGTGCTTATTTGTGACAGAAAGTGATATTTGTTTCCTTCTCACCGCTTGTTTATTCCATTCCTCTGTGTGTATGTGTGTGTTTGCATATAACTCCCAAAAAAACTATCTTTCCACTGAAAAAAGTGAGGGGAAGGGGAAGGGGAAGGGTGCTGCTTGCTTACAGAAAGAACATGGAAATGGTCCACCTGAAGGACGCAGGCTGCTCACAGGTGAGTTGGGATGGGGATGCAGGCCGCTCAGGGGTGAGCTGGGATGGGACTGCAGGCCGCTCAGGGGTGAGCTGGGATGGGACTGCAGGCTGCTCACGAGTGAGCTGGGATGGGACTGCAGGCTGCTCACGGGTGATTCGGGATGGGACTGCAGGCTGCTCACGGGTGAGCTGGGATGGGACTGCAGGCTGCTCACGGGCGAGCTGGGATGGGACTGCAGGCTGCTCATGGGTGAGCTGGGATGGGACTGCAAGCTGCTCACGGGTGAGTCGGGATGGGACTGCAGGCTGCTCAGGGGTGAATTGGGATGGGGACCCAGGCTACTCAGGGGTGAGTTGGGATGGGGATGCAGGCTGCTCAGGGGTGAGTTGGGATGGGGATGCAGGCTGCTCAGGGATGAGTTGGGATGGGACTGCAGGCTGCCCAGCGGTGAGTTCGGATGGAGATGCAGGCTGTTCAGAGGTGAGTTCCATTGCACCCACTTTCTGTTGGGCAGATCCCATCACATGGTTCCAGCTAAACACAAAGATAGCTGGGCAAAGGAGTTTTTCACTCACCCAGGGAAAAATGAAAGGTCTGGCAAACAGCACTGTCACTGTCACTGAGGAGCTGGAGTGGGGAGGAGATGGAAGCAGTCTGTGGTGGGCGGTTTTCTGAAGGGTAGTGCATGCTGTGGCGACCCTTTGAGCTCCAGGCACATGAGGAGACTTAGGGGTGGGGCATTAAGCAGAAACCCCAGGTGTTATGTCAGATAGGAGCCTAGGGGCTCCTATCTGCATAGAGTAGATGACTCTGGTGAGACCACTGTGTCAGTCTGATGGTTTTATTGGATCCCATGACACAACTGGGAGTTGAGGAGTTGCCTCCACAGTGACAAAGGAAAAGAGGAGAGAGAACTCAGCTCCCCAAGCAAGGCGTGTGGGACAGGAAGGCTTCTTTTTTTTTTTTTTTAATTTTTTCTTTTATTTAAAAAATTTAAAAATATATATGGAATGCTTCACGAATTTGTGTGTCATCCAAAGCTTCTTAGGAGATACAGCTGCATCCACCCTTCTGAGGATGCAAGCCTCCACCTATGTTTGCAGGAGACTTAAGGAGAGTGGTCCTCAGAGAGGCCAGAGCAAGGCAAGCCACTGGAAAGGAAGCGAAGGTTTGACAGGGGAGCTGGAACCCCGGGAGATTTGGCATGGATTTTGGAATAAGGATCAGAGGTAGCACAAATTGGCTTCTCGGCTGAGCTGACACAGAGGAGCCTGTGGCCCCAGGCTCTCCCTCACCCATGTCCTCAGATTCCAGTTTCTCCCAGCTGATGGAACAGGCACTGTCTGACAGATTTGGAACAACTTCAGGAATCCGGTTAGTTGACAATCATATCCAGCGTTTATTTTTAAAAAACAAAACATTCACATAGTGTTGTCACAATTTTTGGTAGGAAAAATGCATGTGTATATATGTGTACTAGAAAACTAAAAGGAGATATAAAACTAAGTAATAGTCAGTTTTAAACGTTAACCTGAAAATTCTCAGTGATAATTCAGCAGCATACTTCGGCTCATCCTGTCCAGCTTCGGTCCCAGTGAGGAGCATGGTTACTGACAGGCAAGATCCTCTGGCCTCGAAGTTTCACTTGAGGTAAAACAGCTCATCTCAGGTAAATAACAGGCCAAGGGTGGTGGGTACCATCATCACTAGCCAACTTGCAATCCATTCTACTGCAAAGGACCGGACTGAAAGAACAAGAAAACCCTATACTTAGGCATCTTAACTAATGTGTTGAGAAGGGTCAGGGGTACCGGACACTGGTGTGGGAGCTCACAGAACAAGGGAATGAATTTCTTCCCTGAATCCAATCCTATTTGCCTGGGACATCTTCTTCCTCAGTCTCCCCAAACATAAACTATAAAAAGTGCAGAAATTTCTTAAAAAGCACTGGCTTAGCTGGGTCCTGTGCTCGAAGGTTACCTTGACATATCTGTGGCCTGGGAAAGCATCTCTCCCGTACTCTGGACAGCAACAAGATAGGGCAGGTCTTCGGGTGTAGACAGATGACCGCATAATACAATGCACAGCTGACATTAGAGAGAAAAGGACCATTTCCTTTTCTTATTTCTGTACCTCACTAAGTATCTGCACCAACTAGAAAGAAGAAAGGAAGGGAAAGGAAGACAGAAAAGGAAAGAAAAAGAAAGAGGATGGAAGGAAAGCTTAGATGCTGGGGTGGAGCAGGGCTGAGCTGGAGAAAATCAAAACAAAAAAGGAATGAGTGATACAATAGGGAAGGGAGGTTGAAGGTGCTTTCTAGGATAATTTGGGTGACTACAAAGTGACAGATGGGTTTAACCTTCCAAAAAAATAAAAATGGATGTGTTACTGCTTTTATCCTCTCTTTGGATGAACATTCACACCCATTTTACAGAGGACAAGGAATGTGCTTCTTCCTTTTTCTGGATCTCAAGATGTGATATTGATATGAGGGCGGTGTTGAAACCACCAACCAAATTGTGGTATCATGGTCAGACACCAAACTATCGGAGTGGGTCTGCGGTGGCAGAAGAGCAGGCCATGTCAGGAGAGGCTGGTAGAGACAAGGCCAATTAGTCAGGAAGAACATGAAGAGCATGCAGGCTCCACAGTCCACATGTGGGAGTAGAGGTAAAGGAATCAGTGCAGGTGAGGAGGATAAACCAAGCCCAGGAAGGCCACAAAGCATCAACGTTCTCAGAGGCCAGGATCCCTGACGATAGGGTCACAGGTAAATGTGAGCACCTCAGGTCTAAGTTATTCTAGAACAATATGCACACCAGGGCTCAGGGATCTGACTTCAGGATTGTGGAGGTAGGGGGTCCAGAGTGCTGAAGATATTGATCCAGGTTTATTAAGGAGTCCCCAAAACTCTAGGAGACTGTGTTTCATTTAGCTCCCGCTCACTAAGGACGTTGTCATGCACTGTGCCAGGCAGGTTATGTGTCTTGTCTCATTGAATCCTTAGCACCAGATAAAAACTGTTATTTTGGCCAGGCGCGGTGGCTCACGCCTATAATCCCAGCACTTTGGGAGGCTGAGGCGGGTGGATCACGAGGTCAAGAGATAGAGACCATACTGATCAACATGCTGAAACCCCGTCTCTACTAAAAATACAAAAATTAGCTGGGCATGGTGGCACATGCTTGTAGTCCCAGCTACTCGGGAGGCTGAGGCAGGAGAATTGCTTGAGAATTGCAGGAGAGCCCAGGAGGTGGAGGCTACAGTGAGCCGAGATCGCACCATTGCGCTCCAGCCTGGGTAACAAGAGCGAAACTCCATCTCAAAAAAAAGAAAAAAGAACTGTTATTTTGCCCTTTATTTAGGAAGACCATGACTTGGGGAAACTAAGTAACTTGTTTAGCTAGTAAGTGACAGTCCTAGAAGTGACCCCAAGTGTGACTGACTCTAAAACCCATGGCCTTAGCTGTCCCACACTAGCACCAGTGTAGGCCTGATCTAGAGCCAGGTGTGACACTCCAGGGAGTGGATCCTCCCAGGAGACGGGAATTTGGCTTCCTAACTTCACCTAGGTACATCGGCCTGGGGAGGAGAAGCTTTGCCTGAGGCTCAGGCTCTCATGCCTGCTCAACGGCCCTCTCATCCCCATCTCCTCCATCCCTCTTTCCTTGGCTGACTTTGTCTGTCTAATGAAGCCCCTCTAGACAGCTGCTGTCCCACTTGCCCTTCCTTCTCCCTGCTCCTGATGTTTCAGACTGCTCTACAATGCCCCTGGCCTCAGATGTTAGGACTATGCTTTGTTAGAGCAGGAGAGGGAAGAGAAGCCTCAGGGGTCTCTGCCAAATGCCCTTTGCAGGTGAGGACACTGAGCCCCACGAAGGTGAGGTGAGCCGACTGGGAGGTGGTGGCAGAGCTGGTGGCAGAACCCACGTCTCCCAGCTCTCCCAGACACCACCACACTGTGCAAGGAGGCTGAGCAGGACCCCCAGCCCTTCTTCGTTACCAGTTACCCCGTGCGCCGCTCAGCTCCCCAGGGATCCTTCTTACCCAGGGTACACGGTGGACTGAAGCAGACCGTGTCATTCTCGCTGCTCACGGGATTGCTGACTTGGCAAGTATAACACCTGGAGTAATCCTGTGACTTGAGGGTGGTTTCCAGCACATCGCTCTGGAACTCCTTTGGGAAGGGCCCTTTGTCCCCGTACCAGGTGTAGCTTACAGACTCCTCAGGTATCACACATGACAGTTTCAGATAACAGTCGTCCTCCACTTTTTCTGTCTTCTCAATTTTGATGTCAGGCTTGGGTACAGGGTCTGAAAGTGAGGAGGATGTTATAAAATGAGACAAGGAGGCATTCATGCCGTGAGAGTTTAGCCAACAAAGAGTGAAGGGAGCCAGGGAAGGGACCTGATTGCCCCAGGAGGCAGAGTCTTGAGGAAGAAGTCCCACAGAGGGAGCCACTGAGCAGCCTTGACCTCCTGAGGCCTCACAGACTGCAAGAGCAACTCCTAGGCAGTGAAACTAAGCTGGGTCCCGGAGGGGGCGCCAGAGTCCATTACATGCTCTGGGAATGAAATGGGGTTATGATCATGTTGAACCTGAAAAAACGGCCCAGAGACCTGCTGGGGTCAGACTTAGTGTGCCAATTGTCTGAGATGCTCAGGGCCCCTTCTCTAGCAATGCTTCACAGTGGGCACCTTGGCTGGTCTGCCTCTCAAGAATTCTTGGGCTCACATTCATCAAGAGTCCTAGGTAAGCGGTACCCGCCTGCACATGGCAAAGCCCTTTGCACAACCATCCAGTGCAGGTGCCAGCCTTCTGGACTCTGGCAGAGCTACAGAGAAGAACTTCACGTAACTTCCAGCCTCATCAATGGTGATAAACGGGTTGGTCTGCTGACTTTGGGATCTCTGTGTCTAGCACAATCCCTGCCACATGGCAGGTATTCTGTAAGTATCTCATGAAACGATGAATGAATGAAGTAGTTATGAGATAGAAAGGATAAAACAGGGCCGGGCGCAGTGGCTCACGCCTGTAATCCCAGCACTTTGGGAGGCCGAGGTGGGTGGATCACGAGGTCAAGAGATCGAGACCACCCTGGCCAACATGGTGAAACCCCGTCTCTACTAAAAATACAAAAATTAGCCGGGCATGGTGGCATGTGCCTGTGGTCCCAGCTACTTGGGAGGCTGAGGCGGAAGAATCGCTTGAACCCAGGAGGTGGAGGTTGCAATGAGCTGAGACTGCACCACTGCACTCCAGCCTGGCGACAGAGCAAGACTCCGTCTCAAAAAAAAAAAAAGAAAGAAAGAAAGAAAGAAAGAAAGGATAAAACATGGCCAGTGCAGTGGCTCACATCTATAATCCCAGCACTTTGGGAGGCTGAGGCAGGAGGATTGCATGCAGCCAGGAGTTAGAGACCAGCCTGGGCACAATGTTGGTAAGATAAAATGTCACCTGTCATGGAGAATTGCTTTTTGCAGAGTGTAAGTATTGCAGCAGACATTCTAGAGGTCACTTGACCATTATTACTATTGTCCTGCTGTCAGAGAGAGTGGGAGATAGTCCCAGTATCTGGTCCTTCCTTGGCTAAGGCTGGTTTACCTGCAATCCTCCGAGATCTTTTCATTCTGCAAAACATCTGCAGAATCAATGCAGCTCAAACTCCACAAGGTTAAAAGATGGCAGAGAATTGACCAGACGAGAGCTTGCCTCTTGACTGCCTGTGGGGCTCTAGAAGCTCTACCAGTCTGGACCCTGGAACTCTAGTTTTATCTCCTCTGTGAAGCCGTTCTCAGATTGTTAAGAGATTGTTCGGACTACAGAGGAGTTAAAAGTGAACTGGACTTCCCCTACATGCTTTAATTGAGCAATTGTTATCCTGATTTTCACCATTTCCTGTATTCTAGCCTCTTATCTTACACTCCTTCTGCATATCCCATGGTGATCAGCACAGCACTGGACACTCTGCTGATGAAATTAATTGACCAGCTTGGGTTGTCCAACTCTAAGATGCTCACTTTGAGCTGTCAAATGCTTGGGCTGAACCAGAGGACTATTTTTCTGCTAATCACATCCTGGAAATCTTACCCTCAGACAGAATGTGCTCTCCCTCAGGCAGGAAGCTCAAACCAGTTTGTGGATTCTTAAGTATTCAGAAATTTTGCAAGCTTTTTGTGAAACCATTAGTTTACTAAAATCAACTGTGGTAGTAGTTAAACCACAGAAATTATAAGTTGGTAACGATATACATTAGGGCTTTTTAAAAAAAGTTTATCTTGCAGAGCTTGTTAACACCACTGTAAGATACCTTGAATCTTTTCTGTTCCCAGGACTTTTTTCAGGCTATATGACGTGGAAGAAGAGTGAGAAGGGGAATCTGACTGCTTAGATCAGGGACTATCTGGCTGGTGGAACCTGAATATACACAACACTCTTCATTTGCATCTTTTAACATTTTTTTAAATGCTTTCATTTTTCTTACCTACTTTGATTCTTACAACATCATTAAAAGGTAGGTAGAATTCGCCTCATAACATGATGAAGAACCCAAGACTCCCAAGAGAACTCCACTCTTGGATATTTAGCCCCCTACCCTTCCACAAGAATTGCATACCCCAACCCCTGGAGACCTCCTGAGATCCATGTTTCTGCCATGTGAGCTGACCCTTTCATCATAAATGTTTAGATCAGGTACACGCACCTGAACTAAGTTGGGACTGTCAGTTTCTCTCTCTTTAAATTGCCCTGAGAACTGAAACTCAGTGGAGCAAAAGTCTGAGCTTTGAGAACTAACGAGTGTAAAATGGCAGGAATCCAAATCCATAGGCACGTTCCAGAGATTCCTGAGGCCAGGGGCTCCAGCCTGACCCTAGTTTTCAATCTTCCTCCCCTTCCGCCCTTCCTGGCTCTTTTAAACTCCCGGAATTGCTTTAAATAGGCCCAGTTCCTTAAACTAAATTCTCCTTTTTTTGGTAAAGGTACATTGAATTAGTTTCTGTTACTTGCTATCAAAAGAATCTTACCTAATATGGGCACAGAGATGTGAAGATCTTTTTCGAAGGTTGCACAGCCAGTGAGCAACTGACAAGAGTTTTGAACCCAAGTCTGTCTGACTCCAAGCAAAATGCCCTAGTCCTTATTCCATATATACTGGTTAGACTGGAGCTGTGAGTGGAAGTTTTTTGTCCCGCTCATTATGAAAGGTGAAAAATTCTCCTAGTAACTTCTGCCCCATTCTTTATATTAATACATTCTCTTTTTTTTTTTTAAGTCCAATGAAGCCTAAGTTTAGAGATATAATTAAGATAAGCTGAGCCAATTTAGGTTGATCACAGGACAGAGTGAAGAAGTAGAGAGAAAAAAATCTCTAGTTTTCCTTCTCCTCAAATATTAGACTCACTAACTTCAGAAGAGGTGTTAAATGTCCTAAGATTGCCAATTTGAGGATCTGCTGACCTAGGCTCACTCTCAAATAGAACTGGATCCAGGGAAAATGAACCAAATCTGTCCTGAGGTTTTTCTCTCCTCCTCCCCGAGTGGCCCATGCCTCCCAGAAAGCCCCACAGTAGTCCATCTGGGGCCCCTGGCGTGGGGATTTGCTCTTTGGCTCCCAGACTCACCAAACACCTGCAGCCTGATCTTCCATTGTTGCTCAGACATGGTCTCCTTCAACACCCTCATGATGTAGATGTTGGCATCCTCTTTCTGGACCTTAGACATGTACAGTGCGCCACTTCGAGAATCGAGTCTGACCCTGCCTTTAAATCTATTTTCAAAGTACTTAAGTCTTCTGACATCCCAGTCTGCGATCTTCAGTTCATAAGTGCAAAACCAAGTTATTCCTTGGACGTTCTCAGGTAGGCTTTCGGAGATGTTCAGAGTCACATTGCCGCCGGAGATCGCGTTTATAACATCTACCGAATCACCTGCCAATGAGAGTCACAGTGAGACCTGCCCTAGAGAAGGCAGTGTTGCTAAGAGGCCCAGGGTGTAGCCTGGGCTGATGGAACAGGCGAGAAGGAAGGGATTTCTGCTTAGGAGCAGTGAGTCTAGTTTTTATTGGTGGTCCAGGTCGCCTGCTCAGGAATTCAAGAAAAGTGGGAGATTGAAAAATGGACATGAGGGGAGGGGGTGTTGCTTATAATTCATCTAGTGCTGCCCCCAGAAAAGAAAAGAATTGAGTAAGGCCAACTGAGGTTGGGCCTGGCTCTCTCCCTTACTCTCATACGAGAAGACTTTCAAATAAACTGATGACAAGTCATATCTCCTCTCTGGTCTGGTGTTTCCTGTCTGTTCAATATAGTTCAATAAGCATTTTGTTAGTTCCTAGAGGCATAGACATAAAAAGTACATGATTCTATTTTCAAAGATTTAATACACCAATGTGGGAGGACAGACACACAAACAAATAATCCTAATATCTTGGTGACTATAATACAGTTAATGGAGGAGCCAAGGAAAGCTTCCCCTTCACCTTCTGAAGATTTGCCAAAAATCACTAACAAGAAGCAGATTAAGGAGAAAAGGCATCCAGATGAACTTAAGCTGTACGCAGAGCCCTCGGAAGGAAGAGCCAAAGATACAGGGCACATTGTCCATTTTTATGCTTAGGTTCTACAAAGTACAGACAGTCATGGGGAAATATGATTGGACAAAAAGGATATGATCGAATGCTAATAGACTGATGGGGGGAACCCAGCAAGGCCTGCCTGTCTAGACTATGCTTGGCCTTTCTGTGCCGCGTTCCTTCTTTCCTCCCGCATGTGGGGCAGGCTGTCTCTGGAATGGGGGTCTTATGATTCACAATCACACAAGATAGGTCAGATAATTTCTTTGTGGCTATTTTTTTTTTTTTTTTTTTTTTACATAGAAAGGCTCAAGGAAAGTTAGGGTGGTATATTGAAGTTCTATGGCCGGCTTTGGGAAAAAGGGGTTTGGGTTTCTATGGCCTGCCTTGGGAAAGAGGGATTACAGTGTCTATGGCTAGCCTAGGGGAGGACAGGACTGAGAGACAGAAGGGCAGGAGAAGGTCAGAGAAAAACTTTCACTCCTCAGGCTGCTTCTGAGGCCATGATTTTGGGGCACTGTTTTCTGAGTCCCGACAATAAACACAGTGTGCTATGGGAATATATTCCTATCCAGAGGGTAGGGATAGAAAATGGAGAAAATACTAAGAAAAATCTCTTTGGAGGAGATGATCACTAAGGTAAGCCAAAGGATGATTAAAAGCTAATATTTGTTGAGAACTATCTGTCAAGCACTGTTTGAGACGCTTGGGATACATCAATGAACTAAGCGGCAAAGATCCCCACCTCGGCAGAGCTTACTTTAGAGTGGGGTGAAAAGACAGTAAGCAATAAATCCCCTAACCGAACACACTATCTAGCATGTAAGGAGGTGATAATTGCCATGACAAAGGAGAAAACCTAAAAGGGGTAAGGGGAGTCACAAGTGCTGGTGGGGTAGAAGGGTGAACTTCATTTATAAGGTGATAAGCAGGTCACATCTGAGCAAAGACTTGGAGGAGACAGGTGGCCAAGCAGACATCTTGGGTAAGAGGGACCCAGACAGAGAAAGGAAAGAGCCAGCGCAAAGGCCCTGGGGCAGGGATGTGCCTGCCACATGTGAACAATAGCAAGGAGCGGCAAGGCAAGTGGGCAGTGTGGAGAGAGCAAGGGGAGTGGCTGTTGAGAGACAGTGAGAGAGGAGTGGATTGGAGAGAGTGGATGGACACATTTTAGCTTTATTCATAATGTTTCGTCCTATAAAAAAAAAAGTTACCCTGTAAAAATGGCTCGTGTCATGTGTGCGTATTTACAATGTGTTTAGAAGCAAGTTACTAGAAGGTAAGAAAGTGGAGACTGTATAAACTATTATTTCACAAAGTTTGGATCTGAGGCAGGTTTCCTGTGAAAGGGATGAAGCGGAAGCTTCGGGGCTTCTTGGTTGGCCCTGGAGGAGCCCTAGCAGTGTATTCATGTGATCCGCTTTGCAAAACCTATCTTTAAACACAAATAATTAGACCACTGCCTTCGTCTACGCTAAAATCCCCTTCATCACATTTCTGTTTTTGTTGGGTGGCATCTCAGTTATGGGCATTTTGAGGTCTGGCTAAGGGGAAGTAGAAATGGGGTTAGTTGGGGTTAGTGGGATAGATGTATGAGAGTTGCAACATCTTGTGTGTGAAGTTCTTTTACATTGCAATGCGATCTGAAGATGAGGAAGGAGAAACAATAAAAATAGACTCTTCTCTTAAGACATTCCCACTTGAATGGGGAACAGAATGGCAGGGCATTATGTAAAGGGTCATGAAAAGGTAGAGAGTGTTTTGTTTTTGTTCTTAGTGGTATTCAAGGAGGGAAAAGACCTCAGCTATGGTAAGCCAGGGAAAGGAACCAGTGGAGGGATGCCATGAAGAGAAGGGAGGTGATTGCTGAGCCTGGGCTAGTGGGGATCAGAGCAGAGCTGATGGCTGGGAGGAGAGATTCTTCACCCCCGAGGGAAAAGAGGAGGAGGAAAGGTGGAGGAGGCGGTGGAGAGAGGCTACCAGTTTGAAGATAGTGGGCATATCTTCATATGTATGAGGGTTGCAAAATCCTGTGTGTGAAGTTCCTTCACTTCAGTGAAGAAATAGCATCCAGGAGTATTCCTGCCGCCCTCTGCACTGACTCACTTGCAATGGCCGTGGACGTGTGGCAGTCGGGCTGCAGGTGGGAAGCAGAGGAGAAAGCAGATTGGAAGTGAACAACAGCCGGAGCTATTCAGTGGCAAAGTAGTACAGAAGCGTGAGGCATTTCATTAACTAAAAATATGGTGCTATTTTTTCTGCTGTCATGGTCTAAGTAGTATTTGTATTTTTTAAACTTGTACTAATTCCTTGGGATTTCTTTTTTATTCGAATTGACTTTATTTTTGTTTCTATTTGTATTTACAGTTTTGTTCTTTTCTTTTTCTTTTTCATGAGAATACTCCAAATTGTATGAGCCTCAGGTTATTTTTAAAAACCTAGTTTGGTTAAGGTAAGGAGAAAGAAAAGATGATAAGGACAAGGTACAGGGTGAAGAGGGGTCTATTGGCTCTTTCTGTGGAGGTGGAACTTCGAATATGTATACAAAGGCTGAAAAGAGCAGTAGGAAAAAAAACTAAAGGTAGAAGAAGAGGAAATGTGTCCTGTCTCACTCGGGTGTCATATGCTGCCACACACAAACTCAGTTGTGCTCTTCAACATGATCTATACTGGCTGTTCACTTTCCAGATAGCCATCATTTCCAAAAGCATTCTCAACCACAAAAAGATAAAAATGTCTGTGTCCCCGGAGCTTTCAAGTTCCTGTTCATTCAGACTTCCAACCACTCATCTCTCTATTCAACAAACATTTATTGAGCACTTACCCTGTCCTGGTTTCTATGCAGAAACACCTAGGCATTCATTTCTACAGTGCTTCTGGTTGGTCCAGCCCATGTCTTATAATCCCTGTGAAAGAATCAGTCCAAGCCAACAACAGTCATCACATAACCTCAACAGGCCAGGCACTGTGCTAGACTCTGCTGTCAGCAAGGCAGATAGAGTCTCAGGCCTCTTGGAACATACAGCCTAGGAGGACATTCTTTCCAGGATTTTAAAATCACTAGACATATTCCAGACTTGTTCTCCTTCTGTTACTTGTTTCCACATGAATTAGTAGAAGCGATCATAGTAGGCAGTCCAGACTAATGTTTTTCAGTCTTCACATTATTGACATTTTGGGTCACATAATTCTTTTATGTAGGAGGCTGTTCTGTGCATTGTAAGATGTTTGCCAGCATCCCTGGTTATCTGCGCACTAGGTGCCAGTAACACTTGCCCAATTGTGACAGACAAAAATGTATCCAGATATTGTCAATTGTCCCTTGAGGGACAAAATTCTCCCATGCTCACTCTGGTTGAGAAGCACTGAGCTAGGTCATCCTTGGTGGACTCCCCAGAATGTCTCAGACATACACATATACTTAGGAAGACAGCACAATCCACGGTCTGATTGACAGAGGCAGGTAGTAACACCAGACAGATTATTTTAGAAGAAAAAAAATATATATATATAGAGAGAGAGAGAGAAAGAGAGAGAAAGAGAAAGAGTGGGGGGAGAGAGAGAGAGAGAGAGAGAGAGAGATAGAGTTTCACCCAGGCTGGAGTGTGGTGGTACAATCTCAGCTCACTGCAACCTCCGCCTCCCAGATTCAAGCAATTCTCCTGCCTCAGCCTCCCAAGTAGCTGGAATTACAGGCATGCACCACCACGCCTGGCTAATTTTTTGTATTTAGTAGAGACGAGGTTTCACCATGTTGGTCAGGCTGGTCTCGAACTCTTGACCTCAGGTGATCCACCTGCCTTGACTTCCCAAAGTGCCGAGATTACAGGAGTGAGCCACCATGCCCGGCCCATTTCAGTATACTATGAGTGCTGATGACAGGTACGCACACAGTATTGTATGTTTCCTCTCTACCTCCTTAACTATCTATGTGTACCAATTTCAAAAAGCTGTCCTCATGGTTGACTGTGACTTCTCACTGAGAAATAAAGAAGTCATTAACTGCTGCTAAAATCTTGATCTGCCTTCTTAACAATTCCATCTTTTAGGAAGTAGGTAAAGCAACCTTTTAAAAAACTACTGCTTTGATTTAATTCTAACAGGAAGTAGTTGGTGATATGCCTGGATGGTTGGGATGAAGTAACGCTCTTAGAGTCTACCTGATTTCTCCAGAATTTGGAAACTATTTCTGAGGTTTCTTAACTTATGACAATACAGTTATTTGCATAAGTCCAATATGACTCTGCTTCCTTTTGCAACAGGATGCAATTGGAAAAACTGGTTGTTTTACCAAGGCTTTGACTGGAATGGTGTGCTTTCCTTTAAGGAATCAAAATTCACTTATATAGCTAATAAAATCCCCTTGGGAAAACTACCTTATACCTTGTGTACACCTGTGCAGGGTTTCTGACTTGTAGTAGGTAAAGAATGTCTTTTTCTAACAGGCCCAGGAGCCCCCAGTTATCTTGAGACCTCAACAGGACAGGAATTTACTCAACTCATAGATATTTGAGGGTTAAAACCTATGGCTGAGCTTGGCTTTAAAAAAAAGTCTTATCTGAGATTCCTTGTGGAAAAGAGTTCCATCGAAGCCAATTTTTTAAAAGCCTATGTAAAAAATAATTATTCCTGCTGCACTTTAATACAAATAATTGGGTCAAGTATAACAAAGCAAATCGGTCTTACCATGATCTGTCTCTAGTAAAAATGGGAGACTGGAGAGAGAGAACAATTATGTTTTGAAAACTATGTTATACCTGTTATTACATTCCAGTCTCATCAGTTGTTTCTGAATTTTTTTCTGCAATTTAGACTAACCCTACGTATTCCTGTGAACCAACCAGTGATCCCTGGTTGCAGCTCAGAAGAAACAAGAGGGTGAATAACGTAAAAATCTGGATCAATATTCTAATTCGGGGCACATATTAGAATCAGCTAACAACCCCATATCAGCTTGTTTTCAATAATTATCCAGTTCACAGAAAGCCTTCTAATTTAGTTTACTTGGGATAATTTGATTTATTTTGCTTTACTCTTGTGAAGCATATGGTTGCTGTACTATGTGTAGAAATGCAGGATAAGCTTACTGAATGTTTTCTTAAATACTTATTAATCTTCCAAATATCACCTTTTGCCAGAACTCAGAGTTATGAATGGTCTTCACCATACTGATGCTTTCCGACTGAGCTCCTCTCTGCCCTGAATACAGGAGACCCTAATAGTTAGGTGGGAATATCATCACCCCTATTCAGCCTGAAGAAGTTACTTTAGTTGGATTTTTGTCCTTCTACAACCCTTAAGATTAAGGGTTTTTTAATAAAAGGGAGGGGGAAAATGTCAGAGGCGTTTGAACCAGAGCAAATCTATATTGAACAGGAGCTGCATGAAATGAGGCTGAGAACTGCTGGGCTGCATTCCCACGAGGTTAAGTCATTCTAAGTCAAAGGATGAGATAGGAGGTCTGCGCAAGATACAGGTCATAAAGACCTCGCTGATAAAACAGTTTGCAGTAAAGAAGCCTGGCAAATCCCACCCAAAACCAAGAGGGCAACAAAAGTGACCTCTGGTCGTCTTCACTGCTCATTATACACTAATTATAATACACTAGCATGCTAAGAGACACTCCCACCAGCGCCATGCCAGTTTACAAATACCACGGCAATATCCGGAAGTTACCATATATGATTTTAAAAGAGGGGGAGCCCTCAGCTCTGGGAATTGCCCATGCCTTTCCCAGGAAAACTGATAAATAATCCACCCCTTGTTTAGCATATAATCAAGAAATAACCATAAAAATGAGCAACCAGCAGCCCATGTCATTGCTCTGTCTAGGAAGTAGCCATTCTTTATTCCTTTTCTTTTTTAATAAACTCATTTTTGCTTTTTAAAAAAGAAAAAGAACCAGATCCTGCCTATGCTCACCCATGTTTCTTGTCTTTAGAAAAACAGAATTGTGAGGGGAGAAAAATCAGGTCAAAGGAAGTCATAATCCCATACCAAAGAGACTCCCCAGGAAAGAGAAAGGTTTGAAAGAGTAAGTTCTGGTTACTCCAAAAAAACAAGACACATGGTTGGCTTCTTTGGTTTTCTTGTATATTGAGAAAAATAAAAATAATAAAAACAAAGCACATGGTTTCTAGTAAAATTCTTAAGGAAGAAAAGAAGATGAGCTTTAAAGATGCGGAGATAGAGTTACCTGGAGCTCTCTCATAAGATTAAATATTTAGCAAGCCTATACAAACATTTTTAGAAAGTAATTTGGCAATAGCTACCAAGACCCCAGGTTTGTGTCTTGGTGAGAGGCTGAGTGGGCTACTATTTTCTGAGATGGGAAGTATAATGAGTTCAGTAGGCAATACTGCAATGCAGTGTAAAGGTGAGGAAGGAGAAGCAATAAAAACAGACTCTTCTCTTAAGACATTCCCATTTGAAAGGGAAAAAAAATGGTAGGGCATTATGTAAACGGTCATGAAAAGGTAGAGAGTGTTTTGTTTTTGTTCTTAGTGGTATTTAAAAAGGGAAAAAAACCTAAGCTATGGTAGGCCAATGAAAGGATCCAGTGGAGGGAAGATATGAAGAGAAGGGAGGTGATTGCTGAGCCTGGGCTAGAGGGGCTCAGAGCAGCACTGATGACTGCGAGGAGACATACTTCCTCCCTGGAGGGAAAAGAGGAGGAGGAAAGGTGGAGGAGGCGGTGGAGAGAAGCTACTAGTTTGAAGATAGTGGGTAGGAAGTTGAAGGGCCTCCTGCCTAATGGTCTCTAGTTTCCATTTCTTCTGCAAAGAAGGAGGCACGTGCTTTGCTGAGAGGGCAGAGGACTGAGGTAAGGGGCCTTGAGGATAAAGGTGAAGGTTTGAAATAGTCACTGTGGGAAATGGGAGGAAGAATTTATTAGGGCCAGTAAGAGCTACTCTGAGACCCCAGCTTGACTGAAACAATGACTCAAAATTTACTCCTTCCCTCTTTCCTTTGTTCCCTTCCTCCCTCCATTCACCCGCCTCTCCACGCATACGTGTGTACATGAACTTCCTCATGCATTCACTCATCTTGTAGCTACACAGGAAGCACTTACTATCTGCTAGTCTCTGTATGCACACAAGAGATGGATGCAGCTCCTTCCCTTGAGCTTCCAGTCCAGTGAATCAACACAATTAATCAGAGGCTTTCACTACTGACGGTAAGTGTTAGGAAAAGGAAAATATGGCATGCTTAGAGGGCATATCAAAGGGAGCACATCACTTGAAATTGGGGGTTGAGAATGGCTTCTGTAAGAGGAATTAGTCTGAGTGGGATTAAGCCAGGGAAAGGTGAGGACTGGGGGTAGTGAATATTCCAACAAGAAGGGAAAAGAATTAAATGCCCAGAGACACCAAAACGAGATTTATTTATGGAATAGAAAGTAGCTCACTGGTTAAAACATAGACTAAGGCGGGCAGGAAGGGAGCTTATTACAAAATGTAAACTTTACACTCACCACTTCTGCTTTCTCATCTCCCACAGCGGCTACTGAAGAGTTTTAAGCAGAAGAGTGAAGTAAACAGAGAACCATTTTGGACGATGTATACTCACAGCAGGGTAGAGAACACGTTAGCTAGAGAGAATGCAGTCAATAGAGCAGTAGGATAGCAGATCATTGTGGAAATTGGTGATAACAGAAAATGGTGGCTTGATAGGGAGCATGGGGGTACATGGAATTGGACATATTTGAGAGATATTTTTGAAAATAGAATTAACTGGACTTACACATCAGGCATGAGAATCAAGGGAAAGACAAGAATCAAGGATGACTCCTAGCATTCTGGCCTGAGCAACTGGGCAAGTGGAGATGCCATTTATAGAGGTGGGGAACAGTCGAGGAGCAGTAGGTTTGGGGAAAGAAGGATTACAGTTGTTGTGTTTTTTTTTAAGTCTGTAAATTTTTTGACAGTCCTCTCAACAGATGATGGACTTTGTGCCCCGTTTCCTTGAACTCGAGTAGGCTTGGTGATGGCCTCAATGAATGGGATACAGCAGAGTGTGACCTGCAAGCTGGCTTAGAAAACACTACGCACCATTTGCCTGTTTCTCTTGGGAGACTTGTGCTGGGTGATGCCAGCCACCCAGCTCTTTGAGTCTCCCTCAGCTCAGGCAGTAGCCCTGTGAGTGAAGAGCCCTGCATGACCCTAGGCCACACCGTGATCTGATTGCAAGCACATGAAAAGCCCTGAGTAAGACATAATGTACAGTCTTCCCCCAGATCTGTGGGCAAAGTAAATCATTGCTATTACTTTAAGCCACGGTATTGTGGCAGCTTGTTAAACAGCAATACATATCGGGAATAGGGATGATGAGTCAAGTTTTAGACGTGTGTCTGGAGAGTCTAGAGAAGATGTTTAAGAGATAGAAATTCAGGTCTTGGCCTCAGGCAACTACTTTGGGCTTAGGAATTTACGTATGCTCTTCCCAGGCTTTCATCTGTATCAGCTTGTGTGCCTGTCATGATTTCAAAGCAATTGCAATTTTTTTTTTTTTTGAGGCGGAGTCTCACTCTGTCACCCAGGCTGGAGTGCAATGGCACCATCTCGGCTCACTGCAACCTCTGCCTCCCAGGTTCAAGCGATTCTCTTGCCTCAGCCTTCTGAGTAGCTGGGATTACAGGCACGTGCCACCACGTCCAGCTAATTTTTGTATTTTTAGTAGAGATGGGGTTTCAACATCTTGACCAGGCTGGTCTTGAACTCCTGACCTAGTGATCCACCTGCCTTGGCCTCCCAAAGTGCTGGGATTACAAGTGTGAGCCACCGCGCCCGGCCCACAAATTTTTTATTTTATTTGATCTTAATAGCAACCCCTTGAAGATATGAGGAACAGATTATTACATCCATTATAGAACTGAGGAAATCGTATTTCTAGTACAATACTATTTCTCCTCTATCCTGCTAAGTATTGTAGGCAGATAGGGAATTGCCTGGTTGTGGAGTGTGCCCTGAATCATTGCCTTGAAACCAAAGAGCCGAGAAATCCAAGTCTGAGGAGAGAAGGAAGAAGAGAGCTAAGGGCTCTTCTCAAACTTTTCCACAGAGGCATCCCTTACTGCAGAGGAGAGAACTACCTCACTTTCCGGGAAGATATGGATGTAGAGTCCAAAAGGAAGTTTTTTGAAGTTGTTCATTCATTTGTTTAACAGTTATATATTGAGCACATGCCATGCCCCAGGCACTGTGCTAAGTTCAGCGGCACAACACTGCACGTGTTTCTGTCCTCAGCAGGTTTAGGAAACAGATGATCACAAACCATATGGAGCCGGAGGTTCCTGTGTGGCCATGTCTTCGGAACACAGTCACAGGCAAACAGTCCAGGAAGAAGTCACATGAAAAAGGAAGCCCAAAAGATAGGCAGGAAGAGAGGGGAGGAAGGAAAATCTAGGTGGAAAGAAGGCATGGACATAAGCCCAGAGGCAAGAGAAAACACCTTTTTTAAGGCAAACTGTAAAATTAAGAGATTTAGACACATTGACCTTCATCAAGATTCCCTGCTAGGAAAAGCATACTTGTAATAAAATGGTTTGGAAGTTAGACCTGTGTGCTCTTAGACGAATTTCTTAGTCTCTCTGAAAGATAATATTCTCATCTGAAAAATGTAGATAATAATAGCCACCTCACTGTTTTCTATGAAAGTTAAATGAAAAAGTATGCAAAATGCCTAACACAATGTCTGACAGACAGTAAATGCTGAATCTGTATTTTACTAACATAGGTTATAGAAATAGATAACCTAACCTCATTCAAAACCAATATCATCCATTCAAAGGATAACATAAGCAGGTGGGGTCTGCATGTTTCAATCAAAGAAGAATCAATGACCAAGATGAAGTCTAGGGATGGTTAACTATCAGAACATTTTCAGTATGCCCAGAGAAAGTCCTGAAATATTCCAGTTCTCACTGGCAACGCTGTTTTTGCCAATAGTTAGATGAATACTTCATGTCAGCCCCCTACTCCCAAGGCCATACCAGTGTCCTATGCATTGAGTCAGCCCCACAGAACCCACACAGCTGTGGACTCACACAGTCATGAACCAAAAGACTGCCAACCTGAGAGGCAGAGTATGTGAGAGCCCATCTTCCACACATTCTATCTCATCTCCCTAAAAGTTACATTCCATCATCATTTTATGCCACGGTGTAACTATCCTATGTTTGTTCATTTTTACTGTTTTACTCATAGTGGTGAGCATTAATGCCCTTTAAAGTAAAAAGACCTGAGTATTTACTTGGAGGAATAGCAAGAAAGTCAAAAGTTTCACTGCTATTTCTTACCTGGCAAAAGAACACAGGAACTGGATGAAGAAAGAGGGTGAGGCAGCTCTAACGGAAAAGGAAAGTTAGCTCTCAGAGGAACGGACCTTAACTCTTAGCAGTCAGATGTGTTAAGATTCCTTTGATCCCGATATACTTCCAGCCTCTTCTAAGACCCTCATTCAGAGACCCCAGGCGGCAATCCTTTCCAAGCTTTTCTTCCTACAGTTCTGATCTATCTTTTATTCGGGTCAATGACATTATCATTTATCTTGGCTCAGAACACAAAGCCTCACATACACAGTGGCCTCCACGAATGCCTAAGGGATTACAGCATGTCGGAACACAAAATGTAGCAGCTTCTTCTTATTCAAAATGCAAAAACAAACACGTTCCCATAACTTCATGGACCACCAACCATGAGACAAAATATGAGGGGCCTATTTCTCCTTCTCCCCAGAGTCCTGCTTCGGTCACATCCCCTTGGGAAAGGAGATGAAGTTCAATTCTTCAGTGCTCAGGAAGGCTCCCTGCCATGTCATGGCCCTGCTACCGGAATGGAAATACCTGCTTTCCAGACCCCAGATCCCGCTTCCAGGGCTGAACCACATCGCATCTCCCCGTTCCCAGCAGACATGCCTTCAGGCACAATCACAGGCAGACGGCTGGTGGAAAGTACCTTGAATGCTGGCAGCGAGGACTAACAGATGCAGCAGTGGCAGTTCCAGAGCCAGATGCCGATCCCAACCTCTGGAGCACATGCTTCCTTCCAGCACTTTCCAGGAATAAAGCAGACAGTGGAGAGCCTGGGGAGAAAAGGATCAGGGCTAAAAAGGGAACCTACCAAATACGGTTAGAGGAAAATACTCACTGAGCTTTTCTCTCCACCCACTACACTTACGTGGAGCCCCAGAAACCAAAACAGGAAGCCTTGTAAATTTTTTTTACTAAGAAACAGAAAGGAAACAGACCAATTTTGTTTGAACGTATATGAGTGCTTTTCCGTAGGGAGAAGATTCATAGTTTCTGCTGGACTCTCATGGGGGCAGTCAGGGCTCAGAAAAGATTAAGGGACTCTGATGGAGAATCTCTGCCTTTGATTTCCAGGCAGGGATTGCTGATTAATTCAGGCGCTAAGACATAGGAGGTACTCACTCAAGCCTGGGTAGGTGTCATTCATAGCAGAAAGTCTGGGAAAGGGAAATCAGACCCACACAGCCCTAGTGCGACATCTCTTACCCTCAGTGCCACCCTCTAGCTTTTCCTCCTTTATGATAATTCACTGTTTGAAGCTTGACATCAGCCTATCCACTGAACATTGGAAGAAAAGTAAGATTACTTGGCCCAAAATAATGGATTCCCCACCTTTGTGGTCTGTATTAGTATGTTCTCACACTGCTAATAAAAACATACCCAGACTTGGTAATTTATAAAGGAAAGGGGGCGTTGTTTTGTTTTGTTTTTGTTTTTGTTGTTGAGACAGAGTCTCGCTCTGTAATCCAGACTGGAGTGCAGTGGTGCAATCTCAGCTCACTGCAACCTCTACCTGCCGGGTCAAGCATCTCTCCTGCCTCAGTCTCCCGAATAGCTGGGATTACAGGCAGGCACCACCATGCCCAACTAATTTTTGTATTTTTAGTAGGGTTTCACCATGTTCGCCCAACTAGTCTCGAACTCCTGACCTCAAGTGATCCACCTGCCTCAGCCTCCTAAAGTGCTGGGGTTACAGGCATAAGCCTGTGTCCAGCCAGGAAAGAGGAAATTGACTCATAGTTCAGCATGGCTGGGGAGGAATCATGAAATCTACAATCACAGCACAAGGGAAAGCCAATACATCCTTCTTCACATGGTGGGAGGAAGGAGAAGCACCAAGCAACAGTGGGGAAAGTCCCTTATAAAACCATCAGATCTGGTAAGATTTCACTCACTGTCACGAGAACAGCATGAGGGTAACGGCTCCCATGATTAAACTACTTCTCACTGGGCCGCTCCCATGACGTGGGGATTATGGGAATTACAATTCAAGGTGGGATTTGGGTGCGGACACAGCCAAATCACATCATGGTCTAAGAAATTTCAAGCCCATTCCTATTGAATCTAGTTATTTGCCCACCCAGGACCCATAGGCAAGCCACAGTTCCTGATATAACACATTTGTAATCATTTTTTGACTGGGGACATTTCTGATGCTTGACATGGAGATGAATAATAAAATGTCTGCTCTCCTCAATCCTCAAACCTGGAGGACATTACGTTAAGTGAAATAAATCAGGCACAGAAAGATAAATACCACATGTTCCCCATCGTATATGGAAGCTTAAAATAAATGAGCTCATAGAAGTAAAGAGTAAAATTGTGCTTATTAGAGGCTGGGAAGGGCAGGGGGGAATGGAGGATGGGGATAAGTTGATTAATGGATACAAAGTTATGGCTAGAGAAGAGGAATCAGTTCCAGTGTTCTGTAGCACTACAGAGTGAATATAGTTAAGAATAATTTATTGTGTATGTTCAAAAAGCTAGAAGAGAGGATTTTGAATGTTCCCAACACAAAGAAATGATCAATGCTTGAGGTGATGGGTATCCTAATTACTTTGACTTGATCATTACACATTGTATACATGTATCAAAATATTACTCTGTACCCCATAAATATGTACAATTATTATATGTCAAGTGAAAATAAATGGAAGAAAAACATAAAGGTGAAAAGAAAGAACCCTGCAAAGCAAAATTGAGGACAGCACCACAATCAAATTCCTCTTGGTCAAATGGGTCACGCTTTGGAACTGTGTATTTTTTCCGGGCAAATTGATGGGACACATTGCTCCTTCAGCAAGAAAAAGATAACATTGTGTTAAATTTTTTTTTAAAGAGACACTGTAAATTAATGTTATATTTTCTTTTTTGGGGTAGGAGGTCACAGGCTCCTGTTCTGTCACCCAGTCTGTAGTGCAGTGACCACTAAGCTTGGCTGATTTTTTTCTTTTTTTGTAGAGATGGGGTCTCACCATGTTGCCCCAGGCTGGTCTTGAACCCCTGAGCTATGGGATCCACACTCAGCCAGTGGCTGGAGCAGGCAGCCTGGGCAACATGGCAAAACCCCAACTCTACTAAAAGTAAGGAAGCGTGCCGTGACCTGCTTCCACCTTAGGCATCAGTGTCTAAATGAGGGAAACACATGGCTTTAAGAAACTCAGAGTTGCCAGCAACTATGGAGCCCCAAGGGGTGCTATAGCTTTTGTCTGGGGAGTCCCAAGGCCTGAGACCCCAAGAAATGTTATAGCTCTCTCTCGTTCCTGCCACCTGCAGCTCGGCAAACGAGGGCATGTCACAGCTCTTATTCAGTCTTGCTGCCTGCAGCTCAGTAAACGGGGGTGTGTCACAGCTCTCAATTGGTCCCAGTGCCCCACAGCTCAGCAAACAGGGACATCTTACAGCTCATTTCTATCAAAGAGTCTGCAATGTGCCTACAAGAAATTGAAAACACATAAGAAACACTATGAGAGTTATGCCAATCTGAAATTAGGAACTCAGAGAATACGGGGTCTTGTGTAGCCCACAAGTGTTCAAGGAGGAGTATGGAACTGAGCTGACGACAGAAGACAGATATTCTGGTAGGTTAAGCAGGGCCTTGCATGCCACAGCGGGCACAGCTTTGGTAGTGCATGAAGAGTGAGAGAAAGCCAAGTCATTCCAACGAATTTTCCCTCCAAAAATTAGAGCAAAGATAGGAACAGGGTATATCTCCCAGGAGACAGAATTGATGAGAACAGGTGGCTAATGTTACAGTAGGTAGTCGGGCAGACATGAGCAGGGCGGGAGAGAGCCTCCCACGCCACCGGTAATGACAGGCAACCATCAGGTGATGGTCAGGCCATTGTTAAAGTGCCTCTCTAAAATAATACTTGGTCGCGGCCAGCACCAAGGAAAGGCAGTCTCCAAATACATAGAAAAATCTGAAACTGGTGATCAGCAGCTTCCCAATAAGATCTCCGGAGTTGTGTGAGTGGGCTCACACGTGCACACTAAGAGGAAAAAGGGCAAGTTTAACTGGTGTTAGCACATTCCTCTAGGAACACTCGGCTGGTAAGAGAAGGACACCTGGCCAGGTATGGTGGCTTATGCCTGTAATTCCAACACTTTGGGAGGCAGAGGCAGATGGATCATTTGAGACCAGGAGTTCCAGACTAGCCTGAGCAACATGGTGAAACTCCATCTCTACTAAAAATACAAAAATTAGCTTGTAATCCCAGCTACTCGGGGCTGAAGCACAAGAACTGCTTGAACCCAGGAGGCGGAGGTTGCAGTGAGCCAAGATCGCGCCACTGCACTCCATCCTGGGAGACAGAGAGAGACTCTGTCTCAAAAACAGACAAAATGGAAGAAGAACGCCTCAAGTGAGCATGCATATAACTCCAGTGAACACACTGCATGTGCGGCCCCTCCCAAGTGCTAGCAGACCACTGTGCACGCAGATAGCCTACCCCAAGGGAAGAATCAAGGGAGAAGGGACGCTAATGTACTTTGGTCCTGTGACTCAGATATGTTCTCTGGCGGTAAGAGATTTCCTCACCTTCTTTGGCTGAAGGCATTCAACCCTCTTATGTGGTTTTCTTCTCCCCTTTGCTTTCCTTCTTACTAACCAACACCTAGAACAATTCCTCTCAGCCTCCCTGGACAGGAGGTTTGCATGAGTCATAGCGCTAAAGCCTGAGACTGGCAATGTCTGGAGCTTCCTCTGTTTTTTCAGCTACTATTGGCTCTTTCCCCAAAACCCGCAATGCCTATTCTTCTGTCTTCTGAAATGGCCTTGCACACCCACTGAACCACCCAGCTCAGGGGCAAGTCTGCCTTTTCTGTTTTCATTTTGCATGCCATGTGACTTCTTAGACACACACCTGTTATTCATGTGTCTATGGCTCTTGCTGTGGCCCATGGCTCTGTCTGTGTTTGCGTAGCAGCAAAGACATGGGCTCCCTTCTGGATATCCCCTGAGATTTACACTTGTTCTCACCCAACCAGCTCAGATGACCACCAACCCTTCTCCTGTCTGCTGGAACATTGCCAGGACAGATACTAATGGGAATCCCAGCTCTGCCAACTCCTTATGACTTACTGTGCCCTTTTTATCCCCATTACGCCCCAGAGCCAAATTTTCTGGTGCCTTCTGGAGCAGTTTGTTCACCTGCAGAGGACCTCACTCTGTGGCCCTTTTAACAACTTGCTTTTTTTGAGGTAGCACCCCTTTGGAAGCAGGGAAAATTCTTCCTTTGCCATTTGTGACTTCTTACTCCAAGCCTTAAGTTCTCCAGAAGTTACTACCTTATGTCAAGAGGGCAAATAAATGTCACCCTCTCAAATCCAAAGGCTGCTGTTTTTGTGAGCACATGAAGACTTTCCATGAGTATCTCCCTCACTTCCTCCTGTAGCCTCCATTTCTCCAATCACTTCTACTTCCTTCACAACATGCACAAAGGCCATCGAGGTCACAGTCAAAGAAAGGGAAGTCCAGCTACTTGCAACAGTGAGCTGAAAAACAGGCTTCTGGGAGGCTGAGGCAGAAGAATTGCTTGAGCCCGAGAGGTGCAGTGAGCCAAGATCATGCCCGGCGCTCCAGCCTGGATGACAGTGAGACTGTGTCTCAAACAAACAAGCAACACAACAGCAGCAACGATAGTCGTCTTACCTTACTTAAGACCTAACAGTCTTACTTACCTAGTAGTAAAGTTACCTACTACTTCTTATCTACTTTAAAAATGTGGGCAATGGGAATCTGAGAAAAGAATCATTTTGTTGCTAGGATGCTCCAAGCAAGAGTCGTTTTAAGGCCCAAGGCCACAGGAGTAAGAGATTCATAGGACAGAGAGGAAGACTGGTCCCAGGCAAACAGATTGCCATTAGAACAGAGATGAAAGCAAGGTTAGGGGCACACGGTGAGACCGGTTTATTCTGGAACCCCAAGGATGAACAGGAGGCCCCCCTGTTCAGTCCAAGGGCATTTCTGCCAAACTAAAAGCATAAGCTTAGGCAAAGCTTCAGACTCTATGGTTCACTGGATAGCCTTAAGTAATTGTTGTAGCATTTTAAAAAATACTTTCTGCTCTTCTGTCAACTTCTGACCCATGGTAATCCGACCCCTGGTATTACCCACATTGGTCCTGTCCTCCTGAAAACAGGTCGGGACTGTCCCTTACCAGTATTCCCCAAAGACTGGTGTGTTATCCTACTCCATGCGTAATTTCAAGGTGACCACGGCAGGGTCACCCCTTGCAGTTTGCTCTGCAGTGATTGCAGAGAAATAAGTATTCAGACAACTACAGCTGAACAGGGCAGGGAGTAGCTCCTCTGAGGGAGTGCTGCTCCAAGATCTGTCCGCCAAGTACTTATTGAGAGGCTTGTTAAACTATAATTCAGACAAACAAGAGACCTCCACCAGGTGGCTTTTTGCAGTCGTGTCATGAGGCACATGTGGCCTTGTTTGTTAGGTCTAGAAGCACCCAAACCATATTCTTGGAGGACGTGCTCAGCTCTCATCACGCATTGCCCTGTTTTCAGGGTCAAGGAGTTATAGTCTCATGCACAAACAACACGCACACAGTGCCTCACTATTTTTTCATGCCTCAACCTCAAATGCCTTGTGCACAAGCTTAAATGTGTTGCTGTGCACCCGCTACACCGGGCACATATTGGAATTGGCAGCAACCCCATGTGCCCAAGTCTTAGCAGGCATGACTGCAGCCACCAGCTACCTGGGTGTGTCAGCAGCCTCAGGATTTTTTGGAACTGCCCTCAACCCTTTGTTTCATTTTGACATCGCTACTTGTCCTTTTTGGTCCATGTCTTCGATATCTAATAACCTGATTTGTGTTCTGTCATCTCCAGGGCATCAAGCTCCACATGATTGTCAGTGAGGAATACGTCCTCTCAACATTCAAGAGTTATCCTTCTACACTAAGCCCTTAGACTGCCCATCAGTAGGACATTTGAAAGAGGCTAAGTCCTGCCCCTTCCTCCGTTGGACCTGGCTGGACACTGCTTTCATGAACCCACAGAGTTGCTCTGCCCTAACAGCTAGCAGGAGGCCAAGACCCACAGAATAACCACTGCTGCCCCTCTGTGAGCAGGGAGCAGTTTACAGAAGACTGACCTTTGTCCATTTTCCTTCCCAAAATTGGGGTACTGGACCCTTGAGGGGGGAAATGTTACAGTAGGTAGTCAGGCAGACATGAGCAGGGCAGGAGAGGCCCCCCTAGGAATGTCAGGTAACCATCAGGTGATGGTCAGACAGTTGATAAGCTGTCTCTCTAAAATAACAAGTAGTCACAGCCAGCGAGAGGAAAGGCAGCCACCCAAATAGATAAAACCAAATCTGAAGCTGGTGATCAGCAGTTTCCCATTAAGATCACAGGAGCTGGGTGAGTGGGCTCACACATGTGTACTAAAAGGCAAAATGGCGGCGTTTAACTGGTGTATCACTTTCCTCTGAGAACACTCAGCTGGTAAGGGAAGAACGCCTCAAGTGAGCATGCGTACAACTCCAGTGAACACCCTGGGCATGAGGCCGCTCCCAAGTGCTAGCAGGCCGCTGCGCATGCAGACAGCCCACCCCAGGGGATGAATCAGAAGGGATGCAAGACCCCGGAAGTACGCCAGCGTATAAAGCGCCAAGTCAAAGGTCAAACAGTGCACTTCGTCTCTCAAGCCACCTGCTTGACCCTCTTCCAAATGAAGTTTTTTAAAAAAATTCCAGCTCCAAAGCTTTTCCATCAGCTTTCACTCCCACTCTAAAACTTACCTTGCTCTCTCCCTCTTCCTTAGGCCCCATGGTTGAATTTTTTCTTCTGAAGAGACAGTAACTGAGGTTACTGCAAACCTATATGAATTCACCACCTCTAACACTAAGACGCAAAAAAGACACCAGCCACCTCTGAGCTCCAGAGTCCAGAGTGTAAAAGAAAATGGAGGTTGAAGAGCCCAGTCAGAGGACTGTACTCCCCCTGTCAGGAGTCTTCAGAAGGTCTACTGCCCCGTGTGTTAGCTCAGACATGTGATGCTTTAGTCAGCAGAGAATAGGAAAACCTATTGTCACCCCCTTAGGACTAGGGCCACTACTATTCCTGGCTGGCTTTTCACGGGTACCAGTGTACCCAAGTGCCCCCATTATTCTAAGAGATATAATGCTTTATTTTACATAATGTTTATATATTTTATATAATGTTTAATTGCTCCCCCCCTTTTCCTTTTTCCTTCCCCCTTGCCCTCTACTTCCTACTTGGCCATTTTGAAATGCAAAATAACCTCTCACCTCCCCCTCACCGGACACTCCCTACAGGGCAAGATCACCTATATGCTCCAAAACGGATCTGTCGATTTGCAGATCAAAGCATGTCCTCATGGAACTCCTACCTTGAGGGGGGTGGGGTTGCCTCACAAAGGCATGTGGAAAACATGCCTATTGGCCGTTTTTACAACTTACTCCTGCCTGGGAAGGCACCAACTCAACTGCTCAGTAATTAACTGCTCAGTAGCAGGGAGACCACCCTGACCTTGACTTTTTGTGCCAAAGGCAAAGTGGCACATTTAAATGAGGACAGTTTGTGCCCTCCCACCAAACTAGTTTCGGAAATAAATTCACTTTTCTTGTGCCAGGCTTCACTCTCGTTAATTGGACTCTGCATGTGGCCAGCAACTAACCTGCTTTTCAGTTACACCAGTAGGGGGCAGTACAACACTGCCTGAGTAGGATCCAGCTTGGCGGCCATTCCGGGGGAGACTAAAAGAACTGGGGGACTCAGGACGATTTCCAGGGTAAATTTTTTTTTTTTTAGATGGAGTTTCGCTCTTGTTACCCAAACTGGAGTGCAATGTCATGATCTCGGTTCACCACAACCTCCGCCTCCCGGGTTCAAGCAATTCTCCTGCCTCAGCCTCCCGAGTAGCTGGGATTACAGGCGTGCACCACCAGCCCAGCTAATTTTGTATTTTTAGTAGAGACGGGGTTTCTCCATGTTGGTCAGGCTGGTCTCGAACTCTCGACCTAAGATGATCCACCCGCCTCAGCCTCCCAAAGCGCTAGGATTACATGTGTGAGCAACCGCACCTGGCTTCCCAAGGTATATTTAACATGTAAGAGGCAACAGAAGAAAGGGATCCTGAAGAGGAAAAGAAAGACAATCAGTCAGATTGAAGCAGGAGTGGCCGTGAACAAACCTTTCCAACACGGAACTGGGAAGGAAAGGGCAGTTTTATTCTGCGGGGAGTCTTGGCAGACTCGCGTCTCAAGAACCGAGCTCCCGACTAGAAAATCCTGGCCTCTTTTAAAGGCTCGCGATCTTAGAGGGTACATGTGAGAGTCGTGATCAATGAGGTAAGTGAGGGGTACATGACTTAGGTGGGGGTCTAATTGTGATTAAGCAAGAACTGTGCCTTCCGGGGAGGATTCCTCCATCCCATGCCTGTGATCTATAGGTAGGATAGGAACGAGGGTGTGGGTTTCATCTGTGACCTCCAGTTCCGTCTAGTGGCACCGGTTTTGTCTCCTCCACTGACCCTGTGCCTTCTATTTTCAACTTTTACTTCTCCTTTTGAAATACAATGCCTTCTGGGTTCAAGTGACTCTCCTGCCTCAGTCTCCCGAGTAGCTGGGATTACAGACACACACAACAGTAACCAGCTAATTTTTGGGGTATTTTTAGTAGAGAAGGGGTTTCACCATGTTGGCCAGGATAGTCTTGATCTCCTGACCTTGTGATCTGCCTGCCTCAGTCTCCCAAAGTGCTGGAATTACAGGCGTGAGCCACCGCGCCCGGCCAGAGGGTTTATTTTTATACTCCTTACTACTCGAAGAACTTGGCTAGTTCAGGAAAATGAGGATATTTTGGTATGACTGAAATAAAGACTGGATAAGGAAAGCAGGTCCAGTTTCCAGACTGGTCCAGATCACTAATGTTTTCGTGTACATGATGAAGGGTTTAGATTTTATTTTGAAGGCTTGTGAAGGGAGGTAATTAAAGGGTTTTGAGATTAGTGATATACTCTGGTTCACGAGTTAAAAAGAACATTCTGGTAAACAGGAGAATGAGACTCCAAGCAAGAGGGGGGACATTCTAAAGGCTATTGGAGGGATCCGGCTAAACAATAATGAAGCCCTTGGCTTCCTTACTGCTCAGCTTGGCTGAAGCAGGGCTGGTGGTGTGAAGGGCAGGGGTTCAAATGAGCAGAACTTGATACCTGGTTGCATATGGGCTAAAGGAAGAGGGGACAGGAAGAGTCTGGTTCCTGGTTTGGGTGGTCAAATCTGTGAATAGGATAAGGGACAAGGTGCGACATCAGAGATGATAAGTTCGGTTTTGAATATGTTAAGATTAACATGTCTAAGAAGCAGATGAATATATGTATCTGGGGCTCAGGAGACAGAGATCTGAGCTATGATGTACCAGCACACAGATAATTATGGCACACAAATTCTTACTCAGAAAGAATATGAAAAGAGGGTTGGGGATGGAATCCGCTGGTAATACTAACCTTTAAGGGATGGCAAAGGATGAGTTTGTGCAAATGAGACTGACAAAGATCTAATAGAAAAGAATAAAGAAAATTAGAGCCTTTTAAAGGAAATTAAAGAACTGGAGGAATTGAGATGTTCATGGTGTTGAGTGCCTGCAGCTTTTACAGGCTAATGACGTAAGAGGCCATGGCTCTACTGGTGTCAAGTATTCCTTTATAGCAAGGCAAACTGAACAAACACGGAACAATGGTGCCGAGGAGTTGGGCATTGCCGTAAAGGTACCTGAAATGTGGAATTGGCTTTGGAACCTGGTAATGGGCAGTGGGAAGAGTCTGCCGGGCCCAGAAGAGGACTAGAAGGTGAAGGAAAGTTTGGGACTTCTTAGAGACTTGGTAAGTGATTATGACCAAAATGCTGACAGAAGTAAGAACAGTGAAGGCCAGGCTAATGAGGTATCAGATGGAAATGAGGAAGTTACTGGAAACTGGAGTTAAAGTCACTCTTGTTACGCCCTAGGAAAGAGCTTGACTGCATTGTATCCATGTCCTAGGAATTTGTGGAAGATTGAACTTAAGAGTGATGACCTAGGGTGTCTGGCAAAAGAAATTTCTAGACAGCAAAGAGTTCAAAGTGTTGTATGGGTACTTCCAACAGCCTGTGATCAGACATGAGAGCAGAGGAGTTACTCAAAGTTGGAATTTATGCTTTTTTTCTTTTTCTTTCTTTCTTTCTTTTTTTTTTTTTTGAGACAGAGTCTCATTCTGTTGCCCAGGCTGGAGTGCAATGGTGCGCTCTCAGCTCACCGCAACCTCTGCCTCCCCGGTTCAAGCAATTCTCCTGCCTCAGTCTCCCAAGTGTGCGCCACCACACCTGGCTAATTTTTTTTTTCTTTTTTTTTTTTGAGTCAGAGTTTCACTCTTGTTACCCAGGCTGGAGTGCAATGGCGCAATCTCAGCTCACCACAACCTCCGCCTCCTGGGCTCAGGCAATTCTCCTGCCTCAGCCTCCTGAGCAGCTGGGACCACAGACACGCGCCACCATGCCCAGCTAATTTTTTGCATTTTTAGTAGAGACGGGGTTTCACCATTTTGACCAGGCTGGTCTCGAACCCCTGACCTCATGATCCGCCCACCTTAGACTCCCAAAGTGCTGGGATTACAGACATGAGCCACTGTGCCTGGCTGGAACTTATATTTTAAAGGGAAGCAGAGCATAAAAATTTGGAAAATTTTTAGCCTGGTCATGTGGTAGAGAGAGTAAACCATTGAGAAACCCTATGTGGGAAGAGAAAAGGATGAAAAACACAATTTGGGGAAATACCAATAATAAGAATGAACATGGAAAATGAAATCAGTGGAGAAAGACAGTAGGAGTGGTGTCGTGGAGAACTAGAAAACGTAAACTTCTGTGGAAGAAATGATAAATGGGTCACATGCCCAAGGTAACCTGGGAAGATGAGGACTAAAAGTAGCCATTAGATTTGGCAACAGGCCATAGCTTTGGTAGCTTGGGAGGGCAGAGGCCTGTCTGTCCTGTATGGGAGAGGAGGAGACAGAAAAAGCAGTTACACTCTTCTCCCAAAGAATCTGATTTCTGCAGGGAGGAAAAGGAGAGCAGCCTCAAGAAGGGTTTTGTTTCTTTTTAAAAATGAAAGTGAGCACGTCGTTTTGATAGCTGCCACCATGGATAGACACCCCTTTTATCTGACGGGCGGAAGCAAGGTCAAGGTGGCTTACATAGATTCCTTCTTCAGGGCAGGCAGGTGACTGACTTTTAGGATTTAAAGCCTCAGTCATACCTGTGGGGTAGGCAAGATCATCAGCTTAGGAAGGGAGATGCAGCGTGATGGTGTATGATGTGTGAGAGCACGCGTGAAGGTCTACACCTGTTACCAAACACCAGGGGTTCAGTCTACGTCCTGCTGCTCATCACACAAAAGGAAGCAATGAGTGTTGCCAAGAAAGAAGGCTTTATTATTTTACTGGTTATATCAATCATAGAAATAAGAGCCATACCTCAAATTTGCCCCTCCCTCTTGACTAAATGCTCTACCATTCTCAGGTAATTTACAAAGAAAAGAGGTGTGTTTGGCTCATAGTTCTGCAGACTGTACAAGAAACATGGTGCCAGCGTCTGCTTCTGGTGGGAGCCTCAGGAATCTTCCATTCATGGTAGAAGGCGAAGGAGGAACAGGCAGCCACATGCAAGACAGAGAGCAAGAGACAGGGAGGAGGAGGTTCCAGTCTCTTTAAACATGTAGATCTTGTGTGAACCAATTATTGCAGGGAGGACAGCAAACCATTCACGAGGGATCCAACCCCGTGACCCAGTCCCCTCCCGCTAGGTCCCACCTCCAACACTAGCATCAATTTCAACATGAAATTTGGAGAGGACATACATTCAAACCATGTCATCTTTGAACTGGCAAATTAATGTTAGAAGTGAGAGAGTTCTGGGGGAATACCCACTAATTTCACATTTGATTAAACTTTGAAGATTCTTTCTGGAGGTTAAGGGAATACAGTGAGAGGTACATTGCCTCCTCCCTTTTTGGATCTTACAGAATTGCAGGCACACTCGATCATCCGAGGTGGGGATTCATAACAAGGGAGTTAAAACCCTCCTTTTCTGTGGTGGTGGCAATGTACTGTAAGAGACTAAATTGCGTTCGGTCGTTTCCCTGTTCTCTTGGTTACCCTCCATCACTTCCATTATTTGAGAAGAACTTTTTATAACTGATTATGCTGTTATATTTTCAGGAGGTAAATTCCTTTCATGATCCAGTAAACATATCGTTTCCCTTTTGTGCTGGTCTGACATCATGCCTTATATCTTAGTTCTTACAGCAGTTGTACCCTACTTCAGACCATTTTGCACGACTTTCTAAACACAGTGTTCTATGGTTTCAGTCCAAGGCCTTCCTTAAGTGCTCAGGGTCAGCATGTGGGGGTCCAGTCACACCAGCCACTGTCCTTGAGACAAGCAAGGAGTAGCCTTCCTTCCTGGAGCTCCCTTCCCAAAGGTCATGCTGCATGATTGGTGAAACCCAGACAGAGAGTGTGAGCAAAGGAGTGTGGAAACCAGAATGCACAGTAGAGGTGTGAGATCTGAAATGGATCTACCACCTCCACCCACTCAGAAGTGACTCGTAGAAACTAGGAAAGTTTAAGAAAAGCACAGTAGACTCATAGTCTACTGAGCTAGACACAGGTGACAGTCAACTTTAGCCCTGCGAGTGAGTAGGAGAGGAACTAAAGCCCCCAGAAGAAAGGGGTGTGCTCCAGCTTCAGGCAGCAAGCCCAAGGTTTCATTGTGCACCGTTATCAGCAGGAGTGTAGACTGTGGCTATGATGCAGCACGGCCACCGCCAAGGAGGGAAACGGTAGTTAATCAGGTCTGTGGCTGGTTTCCGTGGAGCCTCAAGTATTAAACTGTGAAAGTTACATGCATTCTCAGGAAGGCCTTAACACCAATATCAATATTTTACAGTAAATGGGAAGTATTCTATTCAAGATGTCCAAAAGTTGGTTAAATAGTAATTAAAATATATTAGTGGCCAGGCGTGGTCGCTCACACCTTTAATCTCAGCGCTTTGGGAGGCCAAGGTGGGTAGATCACTTGAGCCCAGGAGTTTGAAAACAGCGTGACCAACATAGGGAAATGCCCATCTCTACAAAAAATACACAAGTTAGCCAGGCATAGTGTCACAAGCCTATAGAGTATTCCCCAAGAACTCTCTCACTTCTAACATTAATTTGCAAGTTCAAGGATGATATGGCTTGAAGGTATGTCCCCTCCAAATCTCATACTGAATCCCAGCTATCCAGGAGGCTAAGGTGGGAGGATCCTCTGGGCCTGGGAGGTCAAGGCTGCACTCCAGCCTGGGTGACAGAGCAAGATCCTGTCTCAAAAAAAAAATTATATATACATATATATAATTAATATATATAATTACACATATATATATGTAAGGTATTCAAATGTTCCTGTATTTCTTTTTAGCTTAAAATTTAAAGTTTTCTATATCACGTTTTAATGTCAAGCTTAGTTATTTTATAGAGATAGTTGTTGGCTTGTGTCTGTTTGTTCTGAGAGAGGGTCTTGCCCTGTCACCCAGGCTGGAGTACAGTGGTACAATCACAGCTCAGGACAGACTCGAACTCCTGGACTCAAGTGATCCTTCTCCCCCACCCTCCTGAGTAGCTAAGACTACAAGTGTGCACCATCATAATGAGCTAATTTCTTTTTAAATTTTTCTGTAGAAAGAGGGTCTTATTATGTTGCCCAGACTAGTCTTAAACTCCTGGCCTCAAGTCATCTCCCACCTCAGTCTCCCCAAAGTTGGGACTACAGGTATGATGCATCTAGCCTAAATAATAATTTTAGATGATAACTGAGTGCAAAATCACATTCATAAGAAGGTGACTGCACACTATTCACAATAACAAAGAAATGGAATCAACATAAATGCCCATCAGCAGATAAAGAAAATGTGGTACACATACACCATGAAATACTATGCAGCTATTAAAAAGGATGAGATCAACTGGGTGCAATGGCTCACGCCTGTAACCCCAGCACTTTGGGAGGCTGAGGCAGGCAGATCACCTGAGGTAGGGAGTTCAAGACCAGCCTGACCGACATAGAGAAACACCGTCTCCACTAAAAATACAAAATTAGCCAGGCCTGGTGGCACATGCCTATAATCCCAGCTACTCATGAGGCTGAAGCAGGAGAATCGCTTGAACCCAGGAGGCAGAGGTTGCAGTGAGCCAAAATCATGCCACTGCACTCCAGCCTGGACAACAAGAGCAAAACTCCATCTCAAAAAAAAAAAAAGAAAAAAGGATGAGATTATGTCCTCTGCACAGACATGGATGGAGCTGGAGGCCATTATCCTTAGCAAACTAACACAGGAAGAGAAAACAAGACACCGCATGTTCTCACTTATAAATGGGAGCTAAATGATGAGAACATGTGAACACATAAAGGGGAACAAAACACACTGGGGACTTTTGGAGGGTGGAGGGTAGAAAGAAGGAGAAGATTAAGAAAAACAACTAATGGGTACTAGGCTTAATTCCCTGGTGATGAAATAATCTATACAACAAACCTCATGACACAAGTTTACCTATGTAACAAAACTGCACTTGTATCCCTGAACTTAAAAGTTTAAAAAAAGAGAAGGTAACTGCTACGCTTGCTATAAACATACTCTATGGATGTTCTGAAAAACAAGTGATTATTGAAATGCTATTTTTAAAACTACACTCATTGTAACAGTGCTGTAAGGATGGCTTAAATAAGCAACAACAGTTTCTCAATTTGAGATGACATCAACTCCCCAGCAAGAAAAACAAAAGCATTCTTTTTAGATTTTCTGGGGTTTCTAAATTTTCCCCCACACTCTGCTCTACCGTCACACCAGTCTCACAAAAGATGGAGTCCTGAGGGCCTCAGAAATCAAACTGTTTTGTGCGTCCAATTTTTTTCTCCAAATACAAAGAAGGAAATGCTGGACATCATTCATAGTTACTCAACTTTTATTGCTCAGGACACCCATTTACTCATTTCACGTACGTGTTGAAGGTCTGCTGTATACCAGGCACTGTTCTAGTTACTGGGGACAGGGCAGTGAACGAAGCAGACAAAGTCCATCTTCTGATGCTTCTTAGATTTTAGGATAGCAGATACTAGAGGGAAAAAATAATAATAAGTCAGGGAAGGGAGATAGAGAGTAAAAGATCAGGGAGTGATGTTTTGTAGGGGCACAGGAAGCCCTGTCTGATAGGTGACACTGAGTTGATCTTAAGAAAGTGATAGCCAGCCAGGCCCAGTGGCTCATGCCTGTAATCTCAGCACTTTGGGAGGCCGAGACGGGCGGATCACAAGGTCAAGAGATCGAGACCATCCTGGCCAACATGGTGAAACCCCATCTCTACTAAAAATACAAAACTTAGCTGGGTGTGGTGGTGCGCCCATAGTCCCAGCTACTCAGGAGGTTGAGGCAGGAGAATCGCTTGAACCAGGGAGGGAGAGGTTGCAGTGAGCCGAGATCATGACATTACACTCCAGCCTGAGTGACAGAGAAAAAAAAAAAAAAAAAGAAAGAAAGAAAGAAAAAGAAAGAGATAGCCATATAGCTATCTGGGCGAAGGGCCCTCCTCTAGTGCAAAAACCTTGAACTGTGCTTGGAGTATTCAGGAACATTGAGGTGGTTAGTGTGACAGCTGTGGAATAGGCTAGGGGAAAATGATGTGAGATGACATTAAAAAGGTAGCCAAGAACCATCATACAGGGTCTTGGAGGCCCTGGGAAGAACTTTGCATTTTATTTGAAGTGCTATGGGAGACAAAAGGCAAGCAGAGGAATAACATGATCTGACTTATGTGTTTAAAGAATTGCTTTAGCAGCCTGTGAAAAATACACTATAGAGGACCAAGATAGAGGCAAAAAGATTAGGTAGGTGGCTGTTGCAATAGTGCAGGTGAGAGATGGTAGTGATAAAGGTGGTGAAGGCAATGAGAAGTGATCAGGCTCTGGGCATTTTTTCCAAGGCAAGGTCAATAGAATTTTCTGATGGTTGGATATGGGGATGAGAAAGTGAAGTCATGGGTAATTATACATGTCTGAAAAACCTGAGTGATTGGAGCTGCAGTTCACTGAGTTGAAGAAGGCAGATGGAGGAAGAGGTAGAGGGTAGGCAAGCAGGAGTTTGATTTGGCTCATGTGAAGCTTTAGATGCTTGTTAAATATCCAAATGGAGATGCTGAGTAGGTAGCTGGATATACAAGACTTGAATTCAGGAAAAAGGTGAGGGTTGGAAACAAAATTGAGTATTTCAAACCAAGAGACTGAATGAGATCACCTAAGGAATCAGGATAGATGAACAAAGGAGTAAGTGTAAGGACTGAACCCAGAGACATTTTGCATTGCTGTAAAGGAATACCACGACTGGGTAATTTATAAAGAACAGAGGATTATTTGGCTCATGATTCTGCAAGTTATACAAGAATGGCACCTACATCTGTTCAGCTTCTGGTGAGGGCTTCGGGAAACTTACAATCATGGCAGAAAATAAAGGGGGAACAGGCATGTCACATGGCGAGAGAGGGAGAAAAAGAGAGAAGAGAAGGTACCAGGCTCTTTTAAACAACCAGCTCTCCCATGAGCTCACTTATACCATGGGGGAGGCAACACACCATTCATGAGAGATCTGCCCTCATGACCCAAACACCTCCCACTAAGCCTCATCTCCAACACTGGGGATCACATGAGATTTGGAAGGAACAAATATCCAAACCATATCACTTGGGAAGGAGAGAACTGAGAGAGTAAAGTCTCACAGGCCAAAACGTCTCAAGAAAGAGGGAATGATTAACTACCAAATGTTTTAAATAAAGTTTTAGTTTACAAAGGCAATTACTTTCAAATTCAGCATAGACTTTACTTTCTTTTTCAGTTCTTCTCTAGATGTTTTTTGATGGGGTACCCCCAGGACTTTTCACTGATCTCGTTCCACCCAGTTCAGGCCCCTTTCCATTTCATAATAGTTTTTCTCCATATCTTCCCAGAAACCTTGGCTTGGCAGGAATAAGGAAAGCTGAGACATGAAACAAAAGAATAAAACTGTTTGAATGAAAATGAAATATATGCTCCCAACCCACCTCTAGGTAAATTTATACAGGATATCTACTCTCCATCCTCATTCTGTTTGCCAAGATTTCTAGGATTCATAATCAAGGCACTTTTTACTATTTCTGCCATTGCCACATTTGTACTAGTATGTTGCTCAAATGGATGATACCTCATAATGGAAACATTACTGGATTTAAAGTCATCACAATGTTTTAGTTTCTGTCCTGGCTGTGCTAATAAAATGCTGTGTAATGTTGGGGAAAATGCCTCTCTGGCTCTTAATAAAATGAGGTCAAGATTAGTAAACAAGTTGTCAACCCGTGACACTAGTTAAAAAAATGTCTTCTTTACAATTATGGTCAGATATTATGCTCAATCGCTTCTTATTAGTTCTCATAGTTTGTTTGCAGTTAGATTCCTTTGGATTTTTTATGTCCACAGTGATATGGTCTGAAAATAACAATTATTTGTCTCTCTTTTTCTAATTCAGTTATATCTTATTTATTTTTCTTGTCTCATTGCTTTGGCCAAGACACCAGTTAATTAATAAATACTATCAGTGACCAGAGAAATCATTGTCTTATTCCTGACTTTGATACTATTTCTTCTAAAGGTTCAGCATTAAGTATGATGTTTACTAAAGTTTACTAAAATTTTTTCAAATTATAAATCCATATTTAATTTTATCAAAGCTTTTACTATGTCTTCTGAGATGATCATATGTTGTTTTACATTTAATCAATATGATGGACTATGCTGATAAATTTTTGAAATATTGGCCCATTCTCACATCCATGGGACAAATGCCATTTATTCATTGTATGTTTTTATATGTCAACAGCTTTGATTTGCTAAAGTGTCAGTTAGGATCTTTGCAACTATCTTCATAACAATGCTGGTGTGTAATTTTCTTTTCCTGAATTTGCATGACACTTTTCAAGTGTTGAAAGAAAAGAACTGTCAACCTAAAATTTTATATTCAGGAAGAAGGGTTAAATCAAGATATTCTCAGGTGAAGGAAAACTAAGATAATTTGTTAACAGTAGGCTTATCATAAAAGAGTGCCTATAGAATATCTTGAAACAGAAAGAAATAATTAAAGAAGAAAACTTGAAGGCCGGGTGTGGTGGCTCAGCCTTCAGTAATCCCAGCACTTTGGGAGGCCAAAGTGGGCAAATTACCTGAGATCAGTAGTTCAAGACCAGCCTGGCCAACATGGCAAAACCCAATCTCTACTGAAAATACAAAAAGTAGCTGGGAAGGTGGCATGAGCCTGTAGTCCTAGCTACTTAGGAGGCTGAGGCAGGAGAATCACTTGAACCCAGGTGGTGGAGGTTGCAGTGAGCTGAGATCATACCATCACACTCCAGCCTGGATGACAGAGCAAGACTTCATCCAAAAAAAAAGAAGGAAACTTGAACCATTGAAATAAAGAAATAACAATGAAAAGAGTTAAAATATGGGTAAATATAATAGATTGTCCTTTTCCTCTTGAGTGTTCTGAATTATGTTCAAAAATGGAAGCAAAACTTATAATATTACCTGATATGGTTCTCAATGAATATAGACAACATATTTAAGACAAGTATAAAGATAGAATAATAAAGAAAACTAATATAGGTAAGGATTTTATACCCAGTTGAACTGGTAAAATGTCAACAGCAGTAGATCAAAATTTATGTATGTAGAATGTAATGTGTACAGCAACCACCAAAAAAACTCTTCAAAAAGATCCACTATAGATAAATCAAAATGGGATTATAAAAAATATTCCCGTAACACACAGGATGGCCAGGAAAGTAAAACAGAGGAACAAAACAAACAAACAGAAACCCAGAAGAAACAAAGAGAAAACAACAAAATGGCAAACTTAAACCTGATATGTAAATAATTATATAAGGCAAAGAAATAGAATAAATAGTTCCACAATATACCCACACAAGTATACCTGCTTATTTTTGACAAAGATACAAAAATATTTCAATGTAGGAAAAATAATATTTTCCATCTCATGATACTGGAACAATTGAACACTCACACAAAAAAAACAAAAAACCAACAACATGAATCTCAACTTAAACTTCATACCTTATGTTAAAATTAAGTCAAACTTGATCATACATTTAAACGTAAAACATAAAACTATAAAATTTTCAGGAGAAAACCTTCGGGCCTTAGTGGTGGTTGAAAAAAAAAAACCAATAAGTTGAATTTCACCAAAATTAAAATTTTTGTTCTGCAAAAGACCAAAAGACCCCATTAAGAAGATGAAAAGACAGGCTACAGACTAAGAAAAAATATTTGTAAACCACATATCTGACAAATAACTCTTATACCTGGAACATATAAAGAATTGTCAAAACTCAACAGTAAAAAAAAGAAAGAAAGAAAGAATCTGATTATAAAATGGACAAAAGACATAAACAGGCATTTCACCAAGGAGGATGTGGACATATAGATGGCAAATAAGCACGTGAAAAGATGTTCAACATTATTAGGCTTTAGGGAAATACAAATTAAAACCACAATGAGGTATCACTGCAACACCTATTAAAACAGCTAAAATATAAAATGGAAATATACCAAATGCTGATGAAGATGGGGAGCAACTGAATCTGTCATAGATTGCTGGGGCAAAGTAAAATATTATATTCACTCTAAAATAGTTAAGAATTACTCAATCTCAAGTGGCCTGTTAGAACAGTAGTTAAGGTATAGAGTCTGCAACTACAAGGTTGCTCGTTCAAATCCTCAGTAGAACCAGTTTAACCAAAAAAAAAAAAAAAAAAAAGCCTCTTGGGAAGAATTACTCAATATCACGTGTTTATGCTGTGACCCCTCCTACTTCTTTTACACATCAGCTGGGGAAGAGACCTGAGAGGGAAGTGGCTTCATTTCAGTGGCTGACTTCCAGAGAGCGAGATGGCTGGCTCCCCCACATGCCTCACCCTCCTGTACATCCTTTGGCAGCTCACAGGTGAGTCCAGCCAGAATCTCTTCCACTTGCCTGTCTTCCTCATCCTGAAGTGTAGTTCCAGGTTTCTTCTTCCACTCTGGGGCTCTCTGGCTCAACTCAGGAGGCTCTGTGTTCTCTTCTAGCATTTGCTTTTTACTAACCTCTGATCTCTGAATCTCAGATCAGGAAGAGACTAGAGGGAGGGGGGAAAATGGCTGTGGGAATGGACTCCCCTACTGACTGTCCCAGGGATGAAGGAGCTGAAAGAAGTGGTGCTGGATATCAGAGACTATTTTTCTAACCCAGATTCTGCCGTGAGTTAGATAAGGAATGTTGAAGGTTTCCTGGGCCTCAGAAACTTTATCTGCTAGCCTTCCCTCCTTTTGAGGGCAACTTTAAGAGCAAAATAACTGTACAGTTATGTATTTATAAAACTGGTTATACATAACAATAATAAAATGGAAAGAACCCCTTGAATTTTCTCACCTTACTCACTCAAGCAGTCTATTCAGTCTGTACTCAGAGAGCCAACTCATATCATAGACACTTTATGTTTAGTCCATGGAGGACCTAGGACTGTTCTGCACCTGTCAGTGGTCTTCTAGTCTTTGAAGATTTTTGTATCCTAAGGGCTCTCAGAAAGGATCAGGAGCCCCATAAGTGAGAAATCTCTCTTCTGTCATCCATCTCATGGAGTACCGCCATGAGGTCGCCCTCTGGGGACTTACAACCGCTTCATTATGTGTATGTGTACCTGAGCCTGCCTGAAGTGGCCTGCCCAAGACCACACAGGCAACTGGTGTCCCCAGTCCTTTCCCCTGCATCACCTGGCCTTGCTAAGTGATCAGCATCAGCAGACTCTTACCCGCTTTGTATTCATCAGAAGTTTGTATTTTGGGAAAATACCTTGGGATTCATCAGAAGTACCAGGTGGTTCTGGAATAGGCTCTCACTTAAAAAAAAAAAAAAAAAAAAGCCACTCCCTGAACGAAAATGGTGAGCAGAAGTGGAACTTGAGGGAAGTAAGGTGGAGGTTGGGGGGAACGACAGAGATTTTGAAAGCACCAGGTGTCTACCTGAAACCAGTGGGCAAAAGGGCACAAGTCTGAAGAACTGCCATGCAGGTCCTCTGTCCTGCTCTGGAGGCTGCGGGCAGCCTGTGCAGTGCACCTCCTGAGGCTGAAAGGAGGCAGAGATTGCCCTGGAACTTTGACTTAGTAGCTGTATTATTATGGGCAAGTTATTCTTTCCCTCTGAACCTTGCTCTTCCCAGGTGTGTAACCGAGAATGAAATCTAAGTGGCAGAATGATTCTGACATTTTAAATGACATATCAAATGCAAAATAATTATTAAAATAATCACCATTTATTAAGTTACTACATCCATGGGGTTTTTCATACCATCTCCTGCAAGTCTACAGGACAGATGTCTTTATCCCTGTTTTATAGATGAGGAAACCTAGGCTCAGCAGAGAGATTACATTTCTTGGGCAAAATAACACAGCATTTAAAAGGTAGCTGGAGATTGAGTTTTCAAAGCTAGTGCTTTTTTCATCACAAGCTGCCTGTCCCTGGACCTGGCACCAGAGAGGTGCTCACTACACGTGCGTTTGAGCTGTATCTTCCTCAGGGAGTACCAATTGGGGTTTCTTCCCTCACTAGGTACATAAATCTGAGGTAGAAACTGGAAAGGCCCAAGAAGGACAGGTAGCTCTATTTCTGGGATATGGAGGAATCAACAGGGAGCCACCCTGGCTAAACTCAGAGGGGCCAAGGAGCGGCTCTCATGGCCTCAGTATTCTTGTCTGAAAAATGGGCACAATAATTTGTCAATGATTAGATGATAACAGTAGTGTTGAAAAGACTCTCAATAAAAAGAAAACAAACAAGTGGGTGAGAGGAATTGGGAGAGTGTTGAAAAGAGCCAGAAGAAACAAAGAAGACGGGGCAGGAGATGAGTAAGAAGCAGAGTGGTGGGCAACGTAAATGTGAATGTGGTAGGTTAGGGCTACAGTGTTGGAATAGGTGTGTGGTGAACTGCGAAATTTTCTTTTCTTTTTTTTTTTGAGATGGAGTCTCACTCTGTCGCCCAAGCTGGAGTGCAATGGTGCAATCTTGGCTCATTGCAACCTCCACCTCCCGAGTTCAAGCAATTCTGCCTCAGCCTTCCAAGTAACTGGGATTACAGGTGCCCTCCACTGCACCTGGCTAATTTTTGTATTTTTTTTTTTTAGTAGAGATGGTGTTTCACGATGTTGGCCAGGATGGTCTCAAACTCCTGACCTCATGATCCGTCCACCTCAGCCTCCCAAAGTGCTGGGATTACAGGTGTGAGCCACCGCACCCGGCTGAAGTGAAAAATTTTTAAGCCTCTGTCACTGCTTTGCATGGCATTGAATTATAATGCTTTTTTGTGAGTACATTCATTAAGGAGAACTTGAGTAAAGGTCAATAGATTTCAAACCACTTTGGGTTTTTTTGTTGGTTTAATCCATGGTTTCTTTTTATGAAATGAAATTTTACACAGAAACAAATACATAAATGACTATGGTGGAAGCCTCTCTAACAGAGGTAAGTCCCATAGCCTCCTAGCCTTAAACCTCCTCCTGAGCTCCCCAGAAATACACTGAGGCACTGCCACAGCCTCCTAGGGTAGCAGGGGGCACAGTCTGTAAAATCCTGCCTTAGGAGCCTTGGCTCCTTATCCTGACCTTCCACTGGCTTGGGAAACATCACCATAACCCTCTGAATATCAGCCTTCTCATCTGTGAAATGGGATCAGACTGAATAACCCCTAAGACTCCTCCCAGCTCTGAGATGCTCGGGTCTGTGGTTTTCATGAGGAGAGCTCCGTAACACACTGGAGCATTTGGACAGAGGCATCAAGTGCTTGGGGACGGGGCTGGAAAGCAGGAAGTAGGCTTTCCACTCTCCCCTCCCCGAAGTCTTACTGCTGAATCACCGCTCCTTGGTTCTGACTGCACTGATAGTGTACCTTTCTCATAATCAGGCTCCTTCCCTCCACTCAACTCTTGAGACTCTAGGGGACAGGACAGGAAAGGAGGTAACAACCAAGAGGAAAGGAAGATGGCAAAGGGCAGGACCTGTTATCCCTTCCTGTTAGAGGGCATCTCACAGCTGACTTCCCTGATGCAAAGACATCTGAGGCTTGGCTGGGGCAGAAGACAAAGGGTCTGCTGCTCCAGCTCCCTCCACCTCCAAAGGCAGGCGGGGGACAGCCGTCTTAACCTTCTGGCTCACTTTGCTAAGAAACCATCCAAAGGTGTTTTGGGATATCTTTCTCATTTTTAGCTATCCGTGCAGAAATAAAACCAAAGATGGGAAGCCTCTTCAAGGCCTCACTCTTGTGCTCCCGTTTCCTGACCTTGTCACCAACATCCCACCTTGTTGTTTAGGCTGGCCTGTACTTCTCAAAAATGCTTTCAAATCCGTATTCACACTTCATCTTCCTCAAATGCCTGGAAATTAAATGTTGTTATTTATTTCCCGTAGGAGGGTTCAGAAACCAAAACTTGAAGTGGTAAATGGTGAAGCAGTAGTGGAAAAAACACAGACCTCTGAGATGGAGGAACTAACTCCTCTTCCCTATTCCAACACTTCTTCATTGGGGGCTTTTGGAATGTTACACCCCTTCTCAAAGCTCCAGTATCCTCAGTCATAAAGCAGGGCTTAAGCTCTAGCTCACGGGCTAGTCTCAAGATCAGGAGAGAGGATGCCCATGGACCTGGCTGAAAAGCCATGAGTGGCACCAGGTGTTGGTTGCTGTTATTATGACCATGGAAGCACCAGAATGGACCCAGGGTCCTGACTCCCAGTTAGGCTGGAGCCCTCTCTCCCTCTGCCACATGAAGGAGAAGCCACCTCTACCCCTCTCTGGGCAGGACTTGCTGACCCCATCACTGGGCGATCTTGCCTCTAATCCTGTGGACCAGTCACTGGCTAATTCACAGCAAAATGATGTATTCAGTTACCACCCAGGGAGGATATTTCTTTCTGGAGAATTTAAAGTGTCAGTGAGGTGAAATCAGTGGTCAAGTTTCAGGGGATATGTGTGAGGAAGAGTTGGAGACTTCCTCAGGAAAGAGCTTTGAACTAGAATTTACGGGTTTGAATAAGATTTAGATGAACAGAGAGGACGGCAAAGCACAAACAACAGTGTGAGGGAGGTGAGCTGAGGATCGGGAGACGGGGGAGGCCCGTTTGTGTGGCAGTCACACGTCAGTGGCAGTCCCGGCTACGCATCTTTCCACAGCAGTACATTGTCATCCTGGCCTTATGCAATCAACCCATGTCACATGACGCCCCTGAACTAATGACTGTGCAGAAGGAGGGCTACCACCTGAGCTGGGGATCCCAAACCATTTGGCTTCTATGGGAAGAGGAAGGGGTAAAATGGTTGTAGAAGAGGCATGTTACAATCTTCACTGCACTGACTCAGATGAAAGGTTGGCACCTGAGGAGAGTGGATGAATATAATACCATGGGACCCAATCGTCTCGGGCCTTGTGGGCAGAGACCTCTGTCTCCAGGGTCTCACTCTGTCATCCAGGGTGGAGTGCAGTGGCACAATCATGGCTCACTGCAACCTCCACTTTCTGTGCTCAAGGGATCCTCTCACCTCAGCCTCTCAAGTATCTGGGACCACAGGTGAGTGCCACTATGCCTAGTTATTTTTTTCATTTTTTTGTAGAGACAAGATCTGGCTATGTTGCCCAGGCCAGTCTCAAACTCCTGTCCTCAAGTGATCCTCCTGCTTCGGCCTCCCAAAGTGCTGGGATTACAGGTGTGAGCCACCAATTCCGGCATCTTCTGTTTTCATAACACATGTAGTCACTTTTTTAGTGGCTGTCTACCAACTTCATGAGTGCCAGAATTACGACTGTCTTGCTCTCCAGTTATATCCTTGGCTCCTAAACAACGGGAATTAAATAAATTCTTGTTAAAAGAAGGAATGAGCCAGGCGCGGTGGCTCAAGCCTGTAATCCCAGCACTTTGGGAGGCTGAGGCGGGTGGATCACGAGGGCAAGAGATCGAGACCATCCTGGTCAAC